>NW_008618253.1:283-54241 GCF_000691845.1 Merops nubicus
GCTCCGTGGCACCCCACAGCTCTGCAAATGAAAACGTATAGACTCTGGTCTTGCTGTGCATTAGCTTAAATGACTTTGAGGTCAGCTGAAGCTTAGCTGCATTATTCTTACATTTTCATGGTCTCAAGACCCACCATACTAATGCTGGTTGTTGGGGAACAGTATGTCCTTATTCCTAGGAGTAAATCCATTTTTTTACAGCGGAAACTTCTCTGAATGTAAAAGAAGTAGTAACTGTATGCTGCTTTTCAAGCCTTTCCTTCTCGCAGCCATCGTTCAGCTTCTCTTTCCTGCAGTAGCTAAACACTCTCCTCCATTATTCTGCAGCATTCCTTAACAAATGTTCTTCAATTACATAAAGAGTGAACGGCAGAATTTCATTTTTGGTACTGTGTTCATCTTTGAATCTTAAACTCCGTTTCTCTGAGCTGCTCTGTGTGTGTAGGTGTGAGGAAGCCATGCTTTGGCATTTGATTATCCACAGGTCTTAGCTCCTAGATACTCAGCTTAGACTTAGTGGGAATAAAGTCTGCAAATATTTGCTGTAAATATATGGCACTTGGAAGAATGGTTGTGTGTTGTGGTTTTTTGTTTGTTTGTTTGTTTGTTTGTTTGTTTGTTGTTGTTTTGGTTTGTTGTTGTCTTTTTTTTCTGAAGTTGAAGTGAAACTTCCTGATTAAAATATAATCAGTACTGTTTACCACAGTAAGCAAAGGCTGAAAAGAGTTAAACTGTGTGATCATGAAGCAGTTCTGTAATCAGATGACTCCTCAGCTGCACAAAGGCTGGCAAAGTGTATTCCTAAAGGTGCAGGTTCTGTCCACAGCGTGAAAGCTGGCACAGGCATTCAGCCCGGTCTAAATGGGACTCCATGAAAGTCTTGGCTTCAGGGTAGTCATGGCTAGTAAAATCAAGACTTCCTTCAGTGCCTAGCCAAACTCCTTTGTGGTTCAGTGGGATCTGTATTACACTTGCTAGAGTGTCCCAGTTTGTAAGTCATGTTTCATGCTTGTTGACTTTGGTCTCTGATTTTCTGATTAATGACGCTAGACTGATTTATAAATTTGTTTCTGTGATGAGAATGGGTCATTTTGCTTGAGTTTATTTTGAAGAAGATGCTGCTCCTGTGTCCACTGAGGTGTAGGCTGCTTCTCTTGAGACTGTGGGAGAGGTTAAAGAGCAACTCAACAACATCATGAGCTGCCTAACATTCATAACTTTTCCCTCTCTGTTTCCTCTGCTCATGTAACTGATGCTGCTGGTCTTAAACAGACCTCACTGTGAACATAAATTTTCTCCACTGTTCTGAAGGCAAAGCTGTCATTCATGAAGGCTTAGGTTTGTAGGAGTTGTGCTGACATGATTAATCATAAAAAAAATCCTAGGGGCTTCTAGGACAGCTCATGTGACTAATGAGAAGAAGTAAAGAACATCTATAGAGAAACCTGTAGAAGCAGAACAATTGGGAGACAGTCTCGGTAGAGATCATCTTTTGGCATTCAGCTGGCTTTCCTCACCTCTGTGTAGAAGACAAAGTGGGGTACTCAACCTAAGGCTACTGGTTGCTCATGCTGGACCCGTGAATCCTTCCATAAATTCGGCAGGGCTGTAAAATGCTTTGCTTGCTGCAGAAAGACCAGGAGAGTGCTGGCCCACAGCTGGCAGGGGTGGGCTCTAATGTGAGGAATAGCTGTATCCTTGTTTAGTCATGCATGCTGTGCAGCCCAGATGTTCTCATTAAAAGTGCCCCGTTGGCTCTTACAATGTGTTTTACTGTCTTTGAGCAGCAGTTACTTTAGGCAGAACTTAAGCATCCAGTGTGTTTGGAAAGGCCAGCTTGACAGTCAAAGATGCTAGTTTTACAGATGGCTGTTTCATTATGCAGTTGAAGATATGCCCAGCTGGCAAGCCAGGGTGTGTGTTTTGATGGCAGACAGGTACTTTAAGTGTTATTCAGTTCTTGAGATTGCACAAAGCAGCATCATGAAATTAGTATCACCTTGATTGTATTTATGTAGGCACAGATTTGCTTTGCAAAACTATGTCTGAACTAATAAATATTTGTTTAAATGTACTCACCAGGGTGCCTAAAATCCATTTAACCTAATAAGAAATTGTTTTATTTTTATATAAAATGCAGGTAATATGCAGATCATGTGAAAAGTATTTTTCATGCCTATTCATCAAGTCAAACTGCCTGTGGATGCTTAAGGGATTGCTCCTAAATGTAAGCAACTTAAAAATGCATTTGAAGACCCGAGTTAAAAATAGTTGACTTGCTGTTTGCCTGCACCCAGGAGTCTGTTTTTGTCTTTATTCAGTAGCTTGCACACAGGCAATTCTGGAAGATGTCACAGGCCTCCTCTGTAGCAATCCAGGCTGTGGATTTGTGTGCTAAATTGGTTTGGTTTGGTTAGCCGCCCTGTCTAAAGAGTCACGTCTCTCCCTGATGTGCAGATGTTTCTAATCAAGTGGATATGGAAGGAGTAAGAAAGTTTATTCTAAACTCTAAACATGTTGTCAGCTCACTCTTTGAATAGGGACATGATTTCACTGTTTTTTTTTCACAACTGTGCTGAAATTCAGGGGAAGGAGCAAACTTGAAACCTCCTTTAAATACTTGACTCTTTTTCATACTTACGGCTTACAACTTTCCCCAGCACTACTGAAGGTAATAGTTCATTTTAGGTGATTTTATGTATAAGCATAATTTTGAGGCTAGCTAAGATTTATTAATGTAGCTCTCTTTAAAAGAAAAGATGTGCCATTCTTGGGAAATACTTATTTAGAATTTGTGTGCTCTGTGTGCTTTGTTGAATTGAAGCTGTATAGGCTGACTATTTCTTTGTCATTCGCACCTATATGTATTTAAAGCTATATAAATTGTATGTTTAAAGCATGATAGAAGCAGGAACAGTTTGCATGTATTCTATATATGTGTTATATATTTATATGAAATCTGTAAAGCAGGCTTATGCAGTGTGAGGCACAACTGATAGCTCTTCAGAGTGCTCTGTTATTTTCCATGTTGACAAGAGGATTCTGGCTTTGTAATCTGAAAGCAATCCACCTCAGTTAAGAATCTCTGAAATTATTTCTTTGTGTTTCTTGTATAGTACTTCTTGCTGGGATAAGTGTACTGCTGAAAGTCTAGACATTATCCTGATTGAGCACCCTGCCTGGGTGACCCTTTTGGGATTTTGTCTATATTGCTGTCTCAACAGCTGCTTTAATTGTGCGGGGTTTCTCTTTTTTCCTTTTGCTTGCAGGGATTTAGCTGCCTGTCACTAGCTCTGCCTGCCAGGTCAGAGGGTGGCATTGCTACCTGGCTTCTGCAGGCTGGATTTTGCAGCCTTCCCAGTCTGCCTACCAGTGATGCTGTTTTAAAACACAGAGACTCATCCTAACAGCCAAATTTTTGAGGTGCTATAAGGCTTCTTCAAAGTGCAGTGCTCACTTTTCCTGCTTGTGTGGGGCCCAATCTGGGGCCCTTAAGGCACAATTTGATATTGTCTCTGGTGCCTGTAGAGCCTGTATTGTGACAGGGACCTTGCATCAACAGGAGGGTGCAACATACCCCCACGTCACCGCTTCACCCTCTCCCCCTTTAATTTACTACTGTTTTGATTTATGTACTAGAAGTAATAATATAGCGTGACCTTCCCTTCTCCATGCACACACACATTTGAATATTAAATATTTTGATTGGGATGACTTGTGTGAGGGAGGTGAGCAGAACTTGCCTCTGTTTCTCTCATGTGCCAGTCTCAATGGCCAGGTACTTCCACATGCTTTGCCAGCAGCAACAGCAGCAATGATTTTAAGTATGGGTATCTTTCTTTCAAAATAGTATTGGTGATTAATCCCTTCAGAATATCTGTTTTGCAAGATGCAATTTGTAATACATCTAAATATGAAATGGGATGAGATAAGTCTTTGCAGGGGGAAGAAAATCAAGAAACACTGATTAAATAATTATTTTCAGGCAGCCTCGAAGCCATTCCCCTCATTTATATAGGTAGGCATGTGCTTATCTGTAACTTGCATAAAAGTTGTGCTCTAGTGCTTATTAGTAATGTCTTTTGGTTACATTCTGGTATGAGTCGTAGTTATTTACTTGATTGCAAGCATTTCTTTTGTCCACAAGCATATCTGTTCTATGGTTGTGTAACGCTCAGGAACAGCATAGGTGTATTGCTGCACTCATACCAAGATCATCTTCAGCAATGAGATGCATATCTAAATAGAATGCATCAGAGTCATTACCTTAATAAAATGTGAGTCATGCACACCAGCACTTTCATTCTTAAAATAGTTCAGTAAACTGGTCTATGAGTTTATCGATAGATAGAGCACGCTGTGGAAGACAAATCTGTTGCTGTATAGTCTACAGCATCTTCCCTACCACTCAGTGCTTGATTTAGACTTTTTCCATGAACTCACTAGGAACATGTGTACGATGTATGTCTTCACCAAGTTTCAGCTAAAACTATAAATGTTCAAATATTGTGAGGTCTATCTTGACTTAACAAAGGTTTCGATTTGAAATGAGACTTACCTAAATATGCTAGTTTGTTCTGGAGGGTGGACAGAAGACCTCACTTTTTTATAGTTAACTCTGTATGTGTAGAACCATAGGCTAGAATCAAACAATGGTTTGGATTGGAAGGGACCTTTAAAGGTCATCTAGTCCAGACTTCTCCCTGCAGTGCGCAGGGACCTCTTCACCTAGATCAGGTTGCTTGGAGCCCCATCCAACCTGACCTTAAATGTTTCCAAGGATGGGGCATCTACCATCTCTCTGGGCAACCTGTTCCAGTGTCTAAC
Source organism: Merops nubicus (assembly GCF_000691845.1). NCBI lineage: Eukaryota > Metazoa > Chordata > Aves > Coraciiformes > Meropidae > Merops > Merops nubicus. The sequence continues at coordinate 5,111 of NW_008618253.1, forward strand.
CACCCCATTGTAAAAAATTTCTTCCTTATATCTGGTCTAAATCTCTTTTAGTTTAAAACCATTATCCCTTGTGCTGTTGCAAGAGGCCTTCCCAAAAAGACTCTCTCCATCTTTCTTAAAGGCCCTTTTTAAGTACTGAAAAGCCACATTAGGGTCTCCCTAGAGCCTCCTCTTCTCCAGGCTGGACAGCCCCAACTCTCTCAGCCTGTCCTCACGGGAGAGGTTTTCCATCCCTCTGATCATTTTTGTGGCTCTCCTTTGGGCCAGTGATGATCCTGTAGCTACTGAGAAAATGTAGCAACCAATACCACAAGTTGCTCCAAACCCAGCATCCAAGCTAAGGTCTCTGAGTAGCAATTTATGACTCAGAAAAACTTTCATGTGCTGTCTTGAAAAATGTATGCGTGTTCTGGGGAAATAAAAGGGAAAGTTGAAGCTGTACAAGCTGTCAGCCCCATATTATGCATGTCTATGAAGGAGATCATCAGCAGGTGAGTCAGAGGAACTCAGGGAGTATTGCATCCGTGGGGTGTTATGGTACCTCCATGTTTCAAAGGGATTTTCTCACTTTCTGGAGAGGAGCAGCCACTTCAGGGACACATAAGGAACATCGGAAGATGTCAAAGTTTGGCAAAGACCTGTCTGCTTTTCTGCTTTCTCTAGTCCTCTCAGGCATTTAGCCAAGCTAAATTCTTGATGAACTAAAACCTTGAAACATTCAGTGTAAATTATTCTATATATTTTCTGTAACGTTCTGAAAATATTTCCCTAATGTTGATTTTTCAGACACAGAGGTTTAAAAAGGAGTATTCAAAACCCCCTAATCTCTGTATAGTACTGCATCTTTTTTTCATCCTGCTATCAAGTCTCTTATGGCAACAGACAAAATTCATTTATAATCCACCTTCTTTCTGACAAGAACAGTTGTCAGCTTTTATCTGTATATGTGTATTTGCACTTTCTTTGTGTGAAAGAGCATTTAGGAGCCAGGCAGAGGGAGGGAATCTGATTCATAACAGGTGAATAGGAACTCAATTAGGTTTTGGTACAGCTGTCCAAAACATTCAGTCTTTCTTATGAGGGCAGGCCACATACATGGTGACTGCATTCTTATTTCTTCTCAGCTTTCCTGTTTGCCAGTCCCCTGTACAAGGCTAATGGAGAACAGTTAATTCTACTGTACTTGGGCTATATTGGAAGATGTATAATCATGGGAAAGATACCAACCCAAGGCAGCAAAAGCATTTTTATTCCTTCCATTGGTGAACATCATCTGCTTTCAAACACATTTTCACAGAATCAACTGGCAGGTAGAACTTTTCAGTATTCTTTTTTTAAAAATAACATTTATGTTTATAGTGATTTTTTAAAACAAATTATTTTGCAGTGCAGAGTTTTATGACCAACAGCTTTCAAGCACTGGTGCTTAAAAATTCAATACAGAATATTTGGTGAACAAACAGTTGGTATAAAATAAACCTTATGATTTCTGCAGGGCATCTTACTGGCATATGTTGCTTCCTTCATCCTAGAGGCGGATGGCTTCTTCTACTTTGTGTATGAAATTTCTGCTGGCCCCTTTGGGCCTCTTTTTGCATTATTGCCACCTTTTGCCAGTGTTTTTGAGTTAGTGGAGGGAGATCTGTGTGGAGGATTGTGTGCTGTTGAATGGGTATTGTTCCGTGATATGGTGATGAATTTTATTTCTGCTATTGGTGGGAGAATAATAGTGGTTTTACATTATTGCTAATTTTCAACGAATACTTCCCTCGAAATGGTGGAGAATAATGCTGCAATGCCTGTTGTTTCATCTGCAGTGTTGAAATCAAAAGCTTTGCCACAGCTGCTTCAGCTGGTAGTGAGGAGGGGCCCTTGGGGACCTTTCGCAGAATCTGATCTCGTTGCAGCGCTGGCTGAGAGCAGAAGTTTATGAGCATTGGTCATTTGTTTATTTATGACAGCTGGTTGTTGCCGGTGGTCCCTTGCAGGTTGCAAGTGTTTAAACTTAATCAGAGAGGCCTTCAGCCCTTCCTTTTGCTTCATACCTATTTGTTTTGCTGAGCCCCACGTGTGGTTAAGGAGGTTTGAACTGATGTTCGCTATTAGATGTGGTAACTGAGTTATGTCAGACATCTAAGCCACCATGAGCAAGCTGATACTAAACATTTTGCACAAAATTGGGTGTCTTACAGGTTTTTGGAAATATCCAAAATTTTAATTTAAGTTAGCATGTGTTTCTGTGCTGAAGTCAGTGGCAACACTTGCACTGACTTTCACTGACTCAAGAACAGCCCCTGCAGCTATAGTAGTCCAGCCTAAATTGCATTGCGAAGTGGTTTGGCACTTTGGGATATTTCAGCAAATAATCTGAAATAATATTTCTTCCTTGACATCTGGTAAATTGCATAGCTGAAAGTTCAGCACGTGTGTATACTCTAACAGGTAACAATTTTTTATTCATTTTTAAACTGAATTTCTTGGCCCTCTTCATACACATTTCAAGACGCATCCTTCTAAAGGCTAGAAATACTTTAACAGAGCGAGACAAGATGGAATATTAATGAAGTCCAAATTTTCTTTAGTAGAGCTAGGATACCTTCCCATTAACAGTGGGCTGAAGATTACAGTGGAAGTGAGTACATGGTGGAATTACTGTAGTTGATGATCAAGCATTCTTGAGATTCTTTTTATTATAGAATTTGCATTTAAAACAAAACAAAACACAATAAAGTTTATTTGGGGAGTATTTTCCAAATGGAAATAAGATTTTTTTTTTTTACAAAGTTGAAGTTTTAAACTTTTAGGTCATTAGTTTTTTTTTTTTTTTTTTTTTCAAAAAACTCAGTTAGGTAGGAAAAGTAATACACTCCCAAGAGGTGATTGGATATTTTGTTGAAGATTAAGGCAGTGGAATCAAGCTGGTAAATACATATTCTAAAGGATTCTAGGGCTGATTTAATTAGGCATAAATCTTAGTTTCAAAAGTAGTTTCCAAGTACCAACATTTGATAACAAAGCTTCATCCTAAACACAGAACATAAAAAAAAAAATTAGTAGCTTTTCCAGGTATCTTTGGCAAAATTTTTGCTGAGAACTCCAAAGTGCTGAATGGATACGGGTATCTGACATCTGCATCTTTTTTAGTTTGTCCAGTTTCCTATTACGTTGTAGGAGAAACAGAGGGGGGTGATTCTTAGGTGTCTATGGAAATCTATCTGTTTTCTGCTTAAGGAATGAAAACTAGGAGTGGCCTATGGGTCCTCTGACTGTCCACCATAAAGTTATTGTGAGCATCTTGACTTTCAAGAAATTTATTGCTACAGCATGATGTATGATTCACATAGGTTTCTGGTGAGTAGTTGGTACTGGACTTGTGACTCTTCTTCAGTAGGACTTGCTGTATCATGGAGGAGCTTGTAGGAAACACAGACCACTTCCTCCCTACCACTTAGCGATTGTGGATATACCTTCAATAAGACCAGAAACCACATAAAACCTAAAAGGGAATCAACAATTCTTTCTTTCTGCTATGTAGAAAAAAAAAAAAACCCAAACGTGGTGGCTTAGTGATTCTTGTGCTGTTGAGTACCTTGGGTTCAGCTGGAGTGAGTTTTTGTCCAGCTGTGGTAAAGGAGGAGTTAGTCTCTGGCTTGGAGCCATATTTTGAATCCTTTAATTTACTTGGGATTTTCTTTTGGCAGGATGGGATGTTCTTCTATGCCTGTGAAAATGTCTTACTTTATTGACACTTTATGAAGGTCAAGAGAAACATTCATTTAGATTTGTATTCAGAGTTATCTTCAGAAGATGAATAGCAAGGGATGTTTTGTAAATGTAGACCATTTACAAATGCAAATGAAATTTAAAACTTCTTCAGATTTTTAACTGTAACAGACCATGCTTTTAAATTTCAATTCTGACCTCTTTTCGTGTGTAATTTCTGTTCTAGGAAGCTAATTTTGTACTTGCTTCTGAAAATGTTGTCCAGGCAGGCAGTGATGAATAACTTCTTTGCAGGTGAAGGCGGGATCGATACTTTTGCTCCTGCTGCTGATTTACAATAGTGATTTTGAACACTAATGCTTCTGATTAGATCCATTGACTTAGAGATTGAAACACATATGGAAAGCTATATTCATGGTCTAATGCTGTCTTATCTGCACATGGTTTCATAAATCTTCGTCCCAGGAGACCCCTTAGAAAAAAAATCCGGTGTCATCTTTTAATCTCCCTGTTACTGGGAGTTCAAAATGAATTTTTTCCACACCTCAAAGTTACTATTGTTTCTTAAGCTGACATTGTAAGGTAGTTACTTATAGTAGACATTTATAAAAGAAAAAAAGATGCCAATAAAAAGACAGTACTTTCTTTTTAAACTGCCTCTATTGTTCAGAGGCATTTGCTATTTCTACATCTCTCAAGAAGTTCAATAGATGTGTTAATACTACAGAGTAACTATTAACTGCTGTATTGTGGTATTGAGTTTATAGATCTCTTTGAAATCAACTCATCTAACTTTTAGACATTACTCAGAACACTAAGAAGGGCCACCTGATCATGCTTCAATGTGTGACCACCTTTGTCTCTCTTAATTAAACCTTTCTAGCGTTACAGTTTCTCTCAACAAATTTATATGCCATAGTGGCTTAAAGGCAGATGAACTTTAAAATGATGAATATCTCCACTGCTTTTCCACTTTTGTTTTTCTCAGCATAGCTTTGACAAAAAGGATCATGTTCCCATGTTTAGAGGCACATTTCATTTTTTTTCCATGTTTTTTTTCAGTGTCAAAACATCGAAGCTTTAAACAACTTTTTATTTTGAATATTTATTGCAAAGTTTGTGCATTTTATTTTTCCAAGTACCATATAATGTTTATTAACCTGGCTAGCAGATGATTAAAACAATCTGTATTGCATACAGAGAAAAGTGCAGAAGATTGCATGGAAAATGTTTTAGCTGCTTCTTATTATTTAACACAGGCAAAACACAGGGAAATTTTGCCAGTTTTATTAAATATTATGCATTTCCTGAAACACTGACATGCAAGTATAGAAACAGAAGAAACACATATATAAACATAAATATTCTTCTATATAAACACATATATAAACATAAATATTCTTCTATATAAACACATATATAAACATATATTCTTCTATATAAACACTTTTGTTTTGATAGGTACTATCTAGGCAGATGTTTGGGCAGCTTAGTTTCTGTTTATATATAGGGCAGTTTATCTGTAGCTCAAGGTCAATAACACCTTTGTTTCCTTGTTTCTTTCAGGTTGCAATGTTCAAACTGATTTTAGGTCCATTTTCCTGAAATGTATTCTGGTTTCCTTTCCGATGTTTTGTGCCTGAATGTTGTTCTCTTATATGTCTAAAGTTTTAATCTTTTTCTTAAGAAGAATAAAATATCTTAGTTTTTTCTTCTTGCTTTGTGAGGAATGCCTACTTTAGTGCAGTATATTGCATTTCCTTCCTCAAATGTAGGTCAGAAAGACCTTTTACTTTAGTAAGTTGAAGCCTTCATTGTCCCTGAAGGTGGACAGTGCTCTCTTGGTCTACATACCCCTCAACGAGGAGTGTGGTTTTTTTTGAGTTGCTTTTTTAAAGGAGATGTGTGTGTTTACTCGTCAGTGGCATTTCATCCACTGTTCACTCCAAGGCCACATGAGTGGTGAATTTGGGGTAGGGACCATTTACACAATCCTATTATTGTTAGAATGGAATTTGATGAATGGCCCTTTGCAATATGCCACCATCATCCGTGTCAGCCTATGTCACAGCTGCATGTACAGGTACATTTCTCTTTACTTTTAGAAACCTTTTGCCATTCAATTTCACACTGAAGTAAAGTGGCTGAAGTGTATGCAGCCAATTTGCACACAGAGCTTATACTGGAGATGTTGATCACAATCTGTTTTGGCTTGAAAGTGGATGGTTTGAGTTTACTTCTGTATGCATGTAATTTTTACTACCTACATGCTGTGAAACGGAAGGTTTGAGATCAAAGTATTTTAGAAATCAGCTTGAATTAGGATGCCAGGCTTTGTGGAATCAGACAGCAGCTATTTATTGGCTTGGTATTCTGAAATAGTCATCTGGAAGAAACCATGAAAACACTGTAGACTGTTAAGGACAGGAAGAGACTACTGGTACAGCATGGTCTTGATCTCTTGGTAAACTGAATGCAGCTAAACAATATGCGTATTTATGCAGTCAGATTCAAATCATAGCTTTTGAAACAAGGACTATGTTCTTTGACATGAGAGCAGGATTTGGAGTAGTCTGAAAACTGCATCTGTGGAAAGAAATTAGAGGTTGTGAACACTGTGAAAACACTAGAGCTTGCTGTGGTGCAGGAACTGAAGGGACATTTTGAAAATGTGGTGTCTTGGGGCTTGTTATCTATAAACATCACAGAGTTTCATCTCCCACACATCTAGTTTTTTTGTGAACACTAGAAAATTAGACAATGAGAGATATTTCAGAGAAGAGTTACAAACTCAGCTGAAGAAGTGGAAAAAAGGTTTCCAGTATACTATCTCTAAAATAAGCTAAAGATTATATAATCACTTTCTGCTAGGGGAATATATCACTTGAAGTTTTTAAAGCAAGACTTTTTATACCCTCTGGTTCTCCCACAATTATTATACACCCTGAGATCTCTGGGACAAGGCCTAGAGGCTGTCTGTGCAAGTCTTCAGACTGGATGCTGTTTGCCACAGTAGGGACAAAATTTGTGTGGCCAAATATTAATGACTGCTCAATCTGGCCAGCACTAGGAAAGACAATAAAAAGGGCTTTTTAAAATATGTTAACAGCAAAAGGACTTTAACTCCGTGCTTCTTTTAGGACTACCTAAAACTAAACCATAGGACTAAGAGTGTGATCCAGATGGTCCTTGCACTCTAACAGGCTTGGTGCCATGACCAGCGCATGGGGAGCCTGTTCCAGACACAAAGTGCCTGGGAAAATAAGAAAGCCCACTGAGCAGCTGTGTGACCCAGCTGTTAGAGCCAGCTAGATGAAGACTCAGTGTACACCATTAAATTTTTCTGCACTGCAACTTCCCCCAGTTTTCCTGGACAAGTCAGTTATTACTGTTTAGAAGAGAGGAACTAAAAGTATTGCTTTCATGTGTCTTTCTGCAGTGCTTGGCTATAGTATTAAGGAACATATACTGACATAAATCTTTGTGTCAGGAAAAAGCTTCTGAACTAGCCTCTGGCTGCACTTCCTGTGCACTTACTCTCATCTTCAAGGATGACTTCTGGTTTCCATATTGGACAAAACATTATAATGCTGTCAGGATAGCTAAAGCAGCATCCATCGATAATTGTGAGCATCAGGGAGTCCAGGAATGAATTCGCCCTTGTGGTACTGAAATGGCTTCTTGATCTGCAGTGATGTTGCATAGTCATTCCTGGCATCTCTTCTCTCACCTGCCCAGAGCAGCATTCTGGCTTTGCTACACCTCAGCAGGTTGCTCTCTTTTCTGTTGTGCTGAGGAACACCAAAGGAATGATATTGGTTTTATATGAGGAGAAGAAACTGAACTAATACTGGCAACTCTTTGCTGAGCGTCTTGATCTTTTTAGTGAAACTTGCTGGGGCATCCATATATGAGCACTTTTGGCAGTATCACATGGGCACTAGCTCCATGTGACTGACCCTTCATGAAAGGCGTGTAGCTACTTTTGGTAGGGACTTATAAATCAAAATGGCTTGCGTTCCCACTGAAAATACAAGTGTGAGGGTCTGTGGTAAAAAGACAAAACAAGAAACACTCCTGATTTTTAGATGACCAAACCTGGCATGTTGGAATCACATAGCTAAAGGAACAGAAGCTATTTAGTGTCACTATTTGGAAAGAATTATCATGTTTTAATTGTCCTGATTATAGGTCCTACTCAGGGGAGTGATTCAAAAGCATCCTACTGAGTGGAAAAATAATGAAGAAAACAGAGATATGGAAAAGAGACTTTCTGCAAATTCCTTTCCTTTGCATTGATTTGTTAATGTTCAGCACCACTGTTGCAGCCTTGAAATACAAGCCTTTAGCATTAATTTTGAGATTTTCTTCTCTTAAAACAGTTCATTTTCTCCTGATAATTTTTAAGCTCTGTAAATCTGAATTCTTTAACACTGGCCTGTCCAAGGAACGTGTTGTGTCATATAAGCCTTAATAGCACTGCTGTCAAAAGGGTGGTTTGTAAATAGCAAAGAGGTGTTAGATCAGACTTACCTCAGCCCTGACCTATCTTTTGACCACCAATAACTCTAATGAAGCTACACCCACACTGTCAGCCTCTTGCTCCTTTATTTTTTTAAACACCATCAGTAACTTCCATGGCAACTCAACTTTTCTGCTGCAGATGCTTATGGATGACTAATGCATTTTTAGTTTATGTAATTCCCCTGCTGTAACTGCCTTAATATGGTGTTTTAATATGACCTGTTGTTCTCTCTTGTTTAATTTTATTAATTTGCTCTGTTTTGAAATTGGGTTACAATGCAGTGGAATAACATGAACAGCAATAACTAAATCTTTTCCTCAGCAATTGCTGCATCCCTGTGGGCATTTTTCTTAACATTTCTGTTCTGTTTGGAGCCACTTCTCTTCAGGTTATAATTCATAGTTTAGTGTTGGAGGTACAGCTTACAGTTAATGAAAGACACACTCCTGGCAAGCAGATGTCCCTGTGTTTTCCAGAGAAGATTTAGAAGGATACAATAAATAGGAAGCAAAAGATGTTTTGAAACTGTCATTTAAATTATGTTTGTAAGACTGTCCTAATAATGAAAAATGTCTATCTATAGAAACCAAGTTATTACATATATGGTCAACAGAATTTCACAGGATCAGAATGTTTTGGGTTGGAATAAGCCTTTAAAGACCATCTAGTCCAGCTCCAAGCTGGGATTATCAGTTATTTCTGATAACATGATTCTGTTGTTTTTTTATAGGACCAAAGAATATTTGTTGGGAATTCAGGAGTAATAAACTGATCTGTCAGCACTGCTCTTAACAGCATACATCTTAATTGTAAAGCAAACTGTGAATATCAGTGATCTGCAGAGTGTTGACTAGTTTTCTGTTACATCAGAGTTTGGTTGCTCTATAAATAATTTGTTTAGCCTTTGGACAACCATGTTATATTTTTTAAGATGCTGCACAGGGGTGGAATTTCACAGGCACCTGAAAGAATAGATTTTTTTTTTTCCCACTAGGAAAAAAAAAGGTTTCACTAGTTTTCTTAAACTCTAACATGGTGGGACTGGAACACACAATTTTGCTAATCCTTGTAGAAAAGATGATGAATGTATAATGATAATAATATTTTAAATCACTGCATCAAAATCAGAGCACCTGCCCAAGCACTGATAGAGTATGAGAAGCAAAGAAATACCACGAGAGCCCAGCTTAGCTCTCTTTTCAGAAAAAGTTACAGGAACAGACCATTGCTTTTGCTGCTTTGCTTGCAGACACATTGCCTGCTGTCTCTACCATCTGTGATGGTAGCGAGTAAGCCCACCACATTTACACACCTTTTCTTGGATTTTGTGTTAAAGATACTACAAATAAGTAGTACCCTTAGGCTATTTGACACGACTGAATACCAGGTGTTCAAACATTGTGAATTCTCAGCAAGAAATTTCAACTTTTGGACTCTGTATAAAAATACTGATTTGTAACTGTCTTCTACTTTTGAACTTCACTAGATTGTGTTTTTGTTACTGTTCTAGATAGAATTATAGAATCATAGAATGTTTCAGGCTGGAAGGGACCTCTAGAGGTCATCTAGTCCAACCTCCCTACACAAGCAGTGGCATCTCTGCCTAGGTCAGGTCACACAGGTCTCTACCTAGGTCATGTCGCCCAGGGCCCTATCAAGCCTGACCTTGAATGACTCCAGGGTTGATACATTTTAATTAAAAGAAAAGCTGGGATTCTACTGTAATCCTCTAATCACAAGACCTGATGCATTAAAGACAACAAACTAAAATTTGCAGCACTCACAGTAAGGCAGGGAGGTGTCAAAACTGATTCCTTGTTTAAGACACCCCAAAAAGACAAGTAGAAGGGAAAGGTGAGATCGCTGCTAAGATTAGGGCACTATTTCTGCTGAGAAAGGCTGCTGCTTGCCTACAGTTAAAAGGAATAAACAACTGCTAAACACAGCTCTATGTCACTGTAGGTACCTGAGCAATCACTTCAGGACTAAAGGATTTAAAGAAAATACTAAACGCGGTGACTTGGTGAAATGTGTAAGAAGAGCCCAGCTGTGGAGTCTATCCATCCATTGCTAAGCAGTGACTTTCCATATGTTTGCTTTCAGGAATCTGGTTTTAGCTTTTTGATATGTTGTCTTTAAAGCAAAGGGGAAAAAATTGGGTTCTTATTAAGCTGACCCAGCAACAAAATGCCTCATCCCTCCTTATGCTATATGCTTATAAGAAACACTTTATTATTTAGAAGAGTAATGACAATGATGACTACAGCAACAAGCATATCTACCTTGCTTAATTCTTTTTTTTTTTTTTTTACTAACTGGATGATATCAACTTCAATCTAGTAGACTAGTATGTGAGACTAACTTTTGAAAAGAGATGACTTAATAGCATGCTAATTTTAAAATTCTTTTTAACCTTACAATGTATATCATCATTACTGTGTGTTTCTGACACATCATTTAAAGTGTCTGTTGGAACGGTTCCTGTTGTCTGCTTTAAATAAACCAAAACCAAACCCACTATGTTTACCTGTCCTAAGATGCTTAAAAGCTTTGCTCTGGTTGTTTCAAAACTATGACAAATGTGTTGCTCTGCCACTTAAAATATATGTTAAAATATGTGTTGCAACAAAGCTTATGTTACAAGGTAGAGGGCTTTTTGCTGTGGCAGAACTAAACACTTAAATACCTGCTCTGTTTTGGAAACTTGGATGCAGAAATGTAAGCATACATTTAAATACTCTGTTGAATGATAGCACAGTGCTCTGCAGGGTCGGACTCTAATCCACAAGTACGTTTTGCAGAGCATTAGTGTCACACAGTGGATACATATGCACAGGCAGCTGTGTGAAGCTGTCAGCTTTGGCTTTGGAAAGGCATGTATAAAAACCGACGTGTTTGCTTGCAATATCTGCGTGCCAGTTGTTTGTTAGACAGCTTTGGTCACTGCTGAGCTGGAGGGGAAACAATGGCTGTGGGGTTGAAGGCAAAACTCGCTGAAGTCAGCATTTCACCTGGAGTGTCTTAAGCAGTCTGCTCAGGCTCTGCTTTATACCCTCTCACTACAAGCTCTGTCTTCACTGAGGAATTAGCAGACAGCTTTTGTGGAACGACTTTGAAATTTCTCCTTGTGCAGCAAAAACTGTGGTTATTTTTTGAGCCAAATAAATAATTCACAGGGTATAATTCATTAAGCTGAGTTCATCCTCTTTTTTTTTTTTTATATATATTCATCATACTTGCAGTTATGACTTTTTGTGAATTGAATGAAATTGAGCCCCTGAGTTCCAACTATTATGTGTTCTCTTGGTGACACTTGAACATTATAGTTGGATATGTTTTGTGCAAGGCACTGATTTCACTCCTTTGCCTTCACCTAGTTTCTACTCTGTCATGTAGTAGGCAAATACTCTTTTTCATTGGACTGGTCTCTAAGCACAGCTTCTGTCCCATGATGGCTACATTTCCAGCGTGAAAATCTGGGTCAGCTGCGTCACACTTAGGTTTTACTGAAGACGTTGTCACCAGCCCCTGATGAATACCAACTGCTAGAGTCCTGCTTAAAATAATTTTCAATCAATCTGTAGAAGTTAAATATATCTATGTAAATTTATCTGTGCTGTGCTTCCTTCTCCATGAAATATTTACAAGACTTTGAAGTTCACTGTCTGTAAGTATTAGCAGCAATAAAACCAATCATTCCAGTATTCAGAGAAAGTGATCCCAAAAGGGGAACAAGCATTTTCCGAAGTAACTCCATTTCAGTTGGGTGAAAGATTCAAAACAAAAAGGACTCTGTTCAATTTGATCCCTCTCAGTCTGCGGGTCTGTCAGAATGTTTCCTACAGGCAGTTTGAAAGCTTGTGACTGAATACACCCCAACTAAATTCACAGGTTCCTCACTTGCTAGGGCTGCTTTTTCTGCACTTCCTCTTGTCTCAGCATTTTTCTGCCACAGAATTCTTTAGCTGGCAAGAGAAATTAAACTGACAATAAACAAAGAGCGGAGCTAATTGCTGCCTGCTGCTTCCAAAGTGCAAAGTGGAAGAGAAGTTAACATAAAGCAGCCTCATGCTAGCAAAGAATGTTGTTTCCTTTGTTTGGTAGGAGCATAAAGGGGAATGAGCCTTGCTTTATGCCAGGTAAACACAGCAGAGGTAGGTGACTGTTGACTTGAAATATATTTTCTCCCCTAGACCTCTTTGGATAATAGTAGGGATGCTACACATCTACTTGCTGTTCCTGCCATAGAGTTAAAGTTGGATGAATAGCTTTCCTACAGTTGATGAAGTATCACTATCCAGATGTTTTCCTGGAAGCACCATAGCTCAGTTTTGACTGATTGCTCTACTAACCTGTTTCCCATCTTTAAATGTAGCCTTTTGCTCCTCAAGGCTCCAGATAACTGAGTGGCAAAGATGCCGATGGACTGGACTTTGTCCTGAGCAGGAAGGCTGCTGAAGTGAGCTCAAAAGCAAAGAAAAGAAGAGTTTGGCTTTCCCCATTGCCCTGCTTATATAAGGCCAAGCCATGCCTTGAGCTGTGACCAGGGATGCAAATCAAACTGTACCTGATATGGCAGCTAGACAGTGAAGCACAAGTGACTGTGTGAAACAGGATTTTGATCAGACTCTTTCTAGTTCAATGTAGTTCTCATTCTCAGCAGTGCTTCTCTGTGCTTTGTGAGCTTTGAGGAAGGTGATGAACAGGATAGTATCTGTGGTTCTAACTGGGCACAGGAAATTTGGATTGGTCCAATTGTGCCTCTGAAGAATGGGGAGGAATCTTCATGGTAGCTCCAACAGCTGGCTCCAGAGACAGGGCTGTATTTGGTCTGTTGCAGGGTGTGAAGCAGACAGACACAGGTAGCCAGGAGGAATTACTCTCTTACTGTTGACTACACATAATGAACCTTCTCTAACCTCTACAAGGTTGTGGGAAACCGCTTTATTTAAAAACAAACAAATGAAAACTTTGCTTCCAGCAGGACCAAGTTCTTTAGAAAGGGGAAAAAAACAGTGTGTCATGCCTTCCACTAAGATGAGTAATAGGAAAATACCACATGTATAGGAAGCTCCTGCTGATGCACACCTAGGCACTGCTGCTTTAACATTCACTGGTGAGAGTGCTGCTATTCTTTCCAGTCATCCTTCACTTGTTCTTTTTGTGAGAGCAGATGGGCAGCAGGACACAGAAGACCCTGAAAAAGAGCAATTACATCCTTATCTTAGCTTAATCTTGATTTTTCTGCACCTTCTTTCATAATAGTTGGTTGATTTTGCTCTGTCAAGGATGTGCTTTAGAGAATTCTATCTATGGGGGTGCTTTGTTTGCTTCTGCAACTGGTTTACAATGGCAAATAAAAGGACTGTCTTCACTGAGATGTGCAGACAGGCCCAAGGTCACACTAGTCAAACAGAAGACATTCTCAGGTAGTGAGCCAGATCGCTGTGCTAGCACAGCCAGATTCACAGAATCACAGGATGGTTGAAGTTGGATGACCTCTGCACATCATCTGGTCTAAGCCCCCTGCTCAGGCAAGACCACCTGGATCTGGTTGCCCAGGATTATGTCCAGACAGCTTTTGAGTATCCCAGTATGAATACTCAGCAGCCTCTCCAGGCAGCCTGTGCACTGTCTCAACCACCCTCACAGTGTTTCCAAGTGTTCAGGAGGAACCTCCTGTGTTTCAGTTTGTGTCTGAATTCCCAAATTAAGGCTTTGTTTCTTGGACTAATCCTACTGGCCACAATTTGCCTATAAGTAAGGCTAAGCACAAGTGTTTTGCTGTACCTCCATGAGCAAAAAGAGTTAGTAACTTTTCTCTGTTTTGGTGAAAGAGAATTTGAAGGAATGACCTGCCATGATAGAGTGAGGCAAGTGGAATCATAGAATCATTTCAGCTGGAAAAGACATTTAAGGTCATCTAGTCCAACCATTAACCTAACAGTACCACATCCACCACTAAACCATGCCCCTAAGCACCTCATATACATGCCTTTTAACTACCTCCAGGGCTGGTGACTCTACCACCTCCCTGGGCAGCATGTTCTAATGATTGATAACTTTTGGTAAAGAAGTTTATTCTAGCGTCCAACCTAACCCTCCCCCAGTGCAACTTAAGCCCTTTCCTCTTGTTCTACCACTTGTTACATAGGAGAACAGACCAACTCTCACCTCACTACAACCTCCTTTCAGGTTGTTGTAGAGAGCAACGAGGTCTCCCCTCAGCCTCCTTTTCTCCAGGCTGAACAACCCCAGTTCCCTCAGTTGCTCCTCATAAGATTTGTGCTCTAGACCTTCACCAGATTCATTGCCCTTCTTTGGACATGCTCTGGAACCTCAGTGTCCTTCTTATGTTGAGAGGACCCAAACTGAACACAGTATTTGAAGTGCAACCTCAGCAGTGCCGAGTGCAGGGGGATGATCACTCCCCTACGCTTGCTGGCCACACTTTTTCTGGTACAAGCCAGAATGCTGTTGGCCTTCTTGGTCCTCTGGTCACACTGATGGCTCATGTTCAGGTGGCTGTTGATCAGCCCCCCCAGGTCCTTTTCCTTCAGGCAGCTTTCCCAGCCATTCTTCCCCAAGCCCATAGCATTACTTGGGGTTGTTGTGACCAAAGTGCAGGACCCGGCACCTGGCTTTGTTGAATCTTATACTACTGGCCTCAGCCATTGATCCAGTCTGTCCATATCCCTCTGAAGATCTTTCCTACCCTCAAGCTTATCTACGGTCTTGCCCAGCTTCATATCTTCTGCAAACTTACTGTGGGTGCCCTTGATTCCCCTCATCCAGATCACTGGTAAAGATATTAAAGAGAACTGTCCCCAGTACTGAGACCTGAGGAACACCACTTGTCACTGTCTGCCAACTGGATTTAATCCATTCACCACCACCCTCTGGGCCCGGCCATCCAACCTAGCAGAGCATGCCCATCCAAACCGTGAGCAGACAGTTTCTTCAGTAGGATGCTGTGGGGAACAGTGGGAGAGGATTATGTAGGCTTGGTAGGGGAAGGGTTGCTTCTCTGTATGGTCCAGTCCATAACACCTCCAAGCTGACTGCCATTCATCTGATTCCTGCCAACTATACACCAGTGAGTGCTCATGTGGGCATGAATTTCCCATCTTAGAGTGGATTTTCTTCTTCACCTCACAGGGATGCATGTTTTTTTTGCATGCAATTTTAATATTCCGTGTTTTTCTCCTGGTGATCTCAGAATAATATGAAGGATATGTGCCAGGCTTTAGAAGGTGGGAAAAAACACAGTTTTTGTTATTACAGTATGCAAACCTCCTTCCCAACACGGGCAAAATCTAGGGAAACTTTGTATGAGGGCAACACATCCAACTTATCTGCAGAAATGCCAGCCAGACTCCTTCTCAGCAGAACTGATACTGCCTGATGCATGACACAATAGCAAAAAGAAGTCCTGAGGTACATCAACTTTTAACAAGCAAAATCTGTGACAGTCTTTTCCAGGATTCTGGGATATCATGTCAGGGAGGCATAGAACAGACAAGTGCAAGTATATTCATCCTTTACAGACTGACACAGACCTGTGTATCATAGAGGTCGCCAGGGGCCATTTCTTCATGATTTCTAATTCAAAGCTATGGTCCCTGAATTAATGAATAATGAGAACAAAATGAAAAACTGCTATGTGTCCATACTGTCTCTGTCTCTGCTTGGCCACCTTTTAGCACAAAAATGCCGAAATTTCTCATGCAAGCCATGGCAAACATATTTGAAAATGGACTAATTTTTCCACTAGCATGAAATTCAAGTTAATATCAGGTTTATATGAGGACTCAAGCCAGCCCTGAAGTTGAATGTTTTGATTAAATATGGGCTGACTTTCATTTCAAATGCTAATAACAGAAGCACCAACTACTTTTTCAAAATAGTAAGCCCAGGTGTATAATTTGCCTCTAAATTTAAAGCATTTTAGAAACTGTAGAGGGTCTGATCTCCATTTTGGTTGAGGGCTAGCTCTGACTGGAGTGGTTGTCTACAGGAGGCACCAAAACCAAAGTTAATATTGATAAAGAGGTTTCCTGTTTCATGGGGGAAAAAAAAAATTACTTCCTTTTGCTGAGGATCATCTTATGCGTACAATACATTAGAGTAAGTTCAATGTGCAGGTGGGCTGTTTTTTGTTAGGTAGCAGACAGAAGGCCAAGATACTTTTGACTGGATCATGGGAATGTAGAGATACCTGCGAGAGCATCTGTTTGGTATTGCTACAAACACAAACCACTCTTCTCTTATCTTTACTGATGAACCAGGACTCTGGAAAGGGGGGCCTTCTCTGTGTCAGTAAAAGCATCTGTTTTTCTCCATTCTTCTGCTGAAGAACATAGAGGAAGTCAAGAGGGGAGGATGTTATGATGATAAAATGGCCATCAGGCTCCTCTTTTCCGTGTTGGCAGCAAGCAGCAGCTGTTATTGCCTTTCTGAAAGACAAGATTTGTTATAGCAGCAGCCAATTGCATTGAAAACCTATTGTCCTAAATTGGTGTGCTTAGCTAGACAAAGGCAGAAATTGGTTAAATCGAAGGGAGTGAGAGGGTTATGGCACCTCATTTATTTATGCCACCTGTTTTGTGTAAAGATAGCTAATGAAGCTGACACTAACATTTATGCCACTGGCAGCAAGTATGCAGACGACTGAGACAGCTGGCACCCTGGAAGTATAAGCCCTGCTCTTATGCATCCTACCTGGGCATCAACCAGAGCTCTCTGAGTATAAACTGCTTCCTCACAAACGGTGTGTTGTTTCCCAGTCACACCATTTGGCAGCCCTGCTGGCACTTCGTCTGTGAGCAGTGAAAGCTATTAAGGGAAGAAGCAGCTCTGCCTTTCAGAGTGTAGTAGGATGTAAGCTCGCATAGCCTCAAAACTGTCCTCCCCATCACCTGTGGACACAGTGATGCCCCTGACACCATCTTGCAGCTCTGTTGTGAAGACAGCACTGATGCTGCAGTGATAACTGATGTTTTGTGCTGGGAGGCCGCCTTCTGTGTAAGGGAGCTGGCACAGGAAAGTGCTTTGGACGAATGTGATAATGCAAGGCCCTTTCTTGTGAGATAGTAATTATTTTTCCATTCCACAGCTCCCAGTCATAACCCTGTGATGGTACTGAAAAATAAGAAATGGTCAGGATAAGTATAGTTGGGTTTTTTTTTTTTTTTGGTTTTGTTTTTGTTTTTGCCTTTTTTTTTTTTTTTAAATTTCACTTCCTTCTGAACCTTCTAAAATTTAGCTGCTTTCTGTAATCTCTTTTTTAGTATGATGGTTTCATGAAACACTATTGTAAGAGAATGTGGGCTTTTTTTGTGTTTGCTTGTTTTAATAATGACAGCTCATTCAGATGCCTCAGGTACACAGGTTTTCTGTTACATGGTGATCAAACAGTTCCTGGGCAAAATACAGAAATTCAAACGCAAGTGACATACAACATCCCACTGATGGCATGGGCTTTGTTTGCTGTTTTCATCCATGTCGACCATACTGCCTCTGCAAGTCCTAAAAAAGATTTGCATCTTGCTGAATTAGGTCTTTACGGATACAATATCTGCCAGCACACAGTTTGTGATCTGAGTAATGAGGAAAAAGTGATAGAAATAAGGGAAAAATCATTTAACTCTCTGTAAAGACAGAACTAGGAGCAGAAGATACTACATGTCTCCTGAATTTTAGGTGACTTCATTAACTGCTGGAGCACCCTAGTCCACATGAACTGCTCGCATAGCTGCATATGAAGGTGATATATTCCATCTCCTGAAGAGCCTGATGGGTCTTCCTTCAACTGAAATTTTCCTTTAAGAAAATTTTCCTTTAAGTAAAATTTTACCTTAAATCTCCTTTAAATAATTAAATTTCCTTTAAATAATTCTTTTAAGGAATTTTTCCTTTAAAGAAAGGACAGTGGGTTTAGAGAGCAAAGCCTATCTTCCTTTGCCCCTTTCTTCATCTCAGAGGGGGTGAACTGCATACAGTATTGCAGAGAGCTTAAGCAACAGAACTTATTCCTGAGATGGCCTATATAATAATGGTTATATCCCCCGATGTTTTGAAGCTCCAGAAGTCACTTAAATTCCAGCTAGGAGGCACATATTACTTAATAGCTAAATTAATTTATATTCTGGCTTTTAACAATATCAATGCTTTGGTTTTTAATACTTCTTACTAAAAGCAGCATTTCAGCAAAAGTTTTTATAGAAGAAAACACAAGGAATATGGTCTTTAAAACAGTTATCTTTGAAAGCAACAGTTTTTCATCATTTATTGGAACTCTCAAACCTTTCCCCAAGGTGCATGCTCCTTGCCTTGACTGCTGTGCTGCTGCTACTGCTATCATTCAGCATTTATAAAAAAAGTAGTATTGCAACACCGGCCTTAACCTTCAGAACCTGAATCTGTTACACCATGGAATTCTTCGTGCTTTTTTGGGGATATCTATTTAAGGACTCTCTAACCTGCAGCATAAATGGAAAGCAGTTTTATTGTAAATAAGAGAAGAATGAAGCCCAGTTTGTTCCTTACTGTTTTGCCATAATGATATATACATTGAAAAATCTTGTTTCCTTTTGAAATGAACTGAAGTTTTTGTTGTCTGTCTTGAAAATAAGGCCACTTCACTAGGATTGAGAATTATTCATACATGTGAAGGGGCTAAATTATAGCTAATATGCATATTTTATGCTTGTGTTAGTCTGCCTCTGAGTGCTTGACTTTGCAGGCTTAATGGTCTTTAAACATAGGAGGTTGATGGGTGAAACTTAGTGTGCTTACAGGCATACACATGCAAAATGAGTGGCTTTCAAATCTATTGTCCTGTTCCCTTGATCCAGAGGTGTTTTATGTAATTCAGCTGACTTTTTTCTTAATCACTTACCAAAAAGTAATATTCTGGCTCCAACACTTCTTTTATATTTGCATTGACAAAACAGCAAAAGGAGTGTTCTGGGGTATGGTTGCAAAACCAATGAAGTCTGTAGAAATCATTTATGCTTTAGGTAAAAAAATGCTGACCCAAGTCCTGCAGCTGGCCCTCCCAAATGAGAGTGTAGGTGTTATAAGACAAAAAAGATAAAATAATTCCAGCACAACTTTGAAAGCCACGTGTGTGTTTCAGAATTGGCAGCAGTTGTGCACTCGAAGGAAACAGCCCAGTGCTCAGGTCACCAAAACACTCCTTGTGGGTTTTTGCTGGGTAGCCTCACCAGTGACAAGGATGGTTTCTTGTTTTGGTGGCTTTGCTGGTCTCTTACAACTGCTCTGCATACCACCACGGTCATGACATCCAGAGTTAGACAGCTTCTGACTGAGGAAGAGCCTTGAGAAATCAAGATTAGTGATACTCTTCTTATGAACTAGAGCTTGGTTAGTCATAGCTAGAAAAAAAAAAAAGAAAAAGGCAAATTACCTCTTAATCTGGAAAGCAGATAATGTATTCTGCAGGTTATGGTGTGTGTCACATTTAATGAGTTTATGAAGGAAAAAGGAACTCTCTGTACAAACACTGCTGAGGACTCTCACTATTTGTGACCATTATTCATTCAAAAGGATCTGAGAAAATCTGGGTAGCCTTAAAGCTGTGGCAAGAGCTTAATTTACAGAGTAAAACACATGCCATGAATTGCCTCATTCTTTAAAGATAATGATAGGGCTGGACTTGAAGAGCATTCAGGAGAAAGGGCCTTGGGCAGCTGGTTGAAGGTACTTTCTCATCACTCTTCTTGAAACTTGAAGTAAACCTCTTCAATGCCTCATAGTTGCAAGATGGACATGAAGTAAAAAGTTACTTAATCATATGTGGAATAGCAGTTCACCTTCTTCTGAAGTGTCATGCCATTAGATATCTGTCACAAAAATCAAGGTGATGCATAGAGTTATTTGCCCTGTAAGAGCAAAGACAATGAACAAGATGGCCTCTGCAAGAGAAGGTGCTTAAAAGGACAATGATTTCATTCTGGTAATGAAGCAGTATCTGACTTGGGTCCCATATTTATGCATTACCTTCAAAGTCACTTCAGTTGCCTGAAGTGAAAATAGGCCTAAGTGGGACCCTTTTGAGGCCATTGACATTTTAAACTAGGGAAGTTATTACAGAAGCTGGGCAAACCCTCCAACATCATAAGAGAGCGCGCTGCGGAGGAGCTAACATTAATGGCTGTAAATGTAGATCTGATAAAAGAAAATATACCTTCATGAAGCACATGGTGAAAATGGGGAATTTATTGCTTGGTGATAATCATGTCAAATACTGTGTGTGCAATAAAAAGTGACAGAAATGTTTTACGGCTGCTACTAATATTTTAATTGTGTGAGCTAAAACAAGGATAACAATCTCCTGCTTCATACTGTGGTGGCTAAGGGCAGAGGTGACTTTGCATGCATAGTGTTGAAGAACAGACATCAGTGTTTTGGGATTTGTCCTCTCTTTATTGGCCTTTGTTAGTGACATTTATAGACAGAAAAAAAAAAGTAGTTGTGTGTTTGTTTTCTTTTTTTTTCTGGCTAATTGTTCCATTTCTATATTTTTAAAAGATGCAGTTACAGCTCCTATAACACTATGTGATAGGCTTGTAAAGAATGTGTGTGTACAGGACCTATACTGTAAACAAGGAATTGACCTATGTCACCTTCTCTGTCCTAGACTTTTGATGGGTCTGTCCATGAGGAGAAGTGAATGGACATGCTGGGATAGAATTTATTCCGAGGAGTAATCCTGGAAACTATTTTGGATAATCTGCATACGTCTGGACTTCTATCCCACTTGCCTACTGAACTGAGGTCCTGATCCCTCTCAGTTAGCAGAAAACTGATGGCAAGATGACTACTAGTGTCATGGGAATGTAGATTTCAAGGCTCTGTCCCCTTACAATTCTTGTGCAGGCATCCTTCTTTTGTACTAGAGCCAGTTTTATGTTGACCACCACCCCCGTTTCCTCATCTGTAAATAACCCTAGCAATCTAGCTGTCTCATTATGGAGGTTAATCTTTTCCTTTTGCAAAGTTATGATCATTTATGATCATAGAACCAAAGAATAGTTTGAGCTGGAAGGGCATTTAGTCATCTCGTCGAACCTCCCTACAGTGAGCAGGGACATCTTCAATTAGATCAGGTTGCTCAGAGCCCTGTTCAACCTAACTTTGAATGTTTTCAGGGATATGGCACCTACCACTTCTCTGTGCAACATGTTCCACTGTTTCACCACCCTCATTGTAAGAAATTTCTTCCTTATATCCTGTTTAACTCTACCTGCTTTTAATTTAAAAGCGTTGTCCAAACCAGTTTTCATTCTAACTGGCAAAACCAGAACAGACCTCTCTGGGATGGTTTGAGCACTGGTTAGGTGCATGCCAATTCTAGGCAGCTTTGCTCCTATACCTTTAAAGCATACCAGTGGGTTTTTTCCTGCCTACAAGCCTAATCTTGGCAATGCTAAGGCAAAACACAGTCTTCACCATGCTCTTATTTGTTCATGAAGGGCCACACTGATTCCTGATGAAGGTCTATTTAAAACAACACAGAGATCTTCAGCCTGAAGATCTGATCTGTCTGTCCATGCTGTTATCAGCAGACAAAAGCATAGAATGGAATGCTGCGGTCCTAGGTTGGATGTTGACTCCCTGCCCTGAGCAATGGGATATTCTTCTGCAGCATTGTTAGCCACCTTCAGCACAGCCCTCAGCCAGTCTTTTGGCTTGTTAGTGAAGTGTGTTGCTTGCTCCTGCACTTGGTCCCCAGACTGAACCCAATGGTTGGCATGCTGGTGCAGGGTTTTTCAGATGCAGACAGTTCTGCCTTTAAGATAATTGTACCCAGCTGGCTAAACTGTCAGCCAGTCTTGTAAGTGACAGCTAAATTACTGAGCAAGGGTGGAGCATAGCTGAGCTATGCTTTTGGTCTGCATACATAACCACAACATGTTTTGATATCCTCTCCTGAAATTAGCTTTGTAAAATTTAGATTAACTCTTTAAAGCAGATTTCATAAATTTCCCTTTCTATACACATTCCTGATTATTTTCCTTACAACCAAAACTTAGAAGTAACACAGAACTGGCAGTGAAGCTTGTTTCTTTTCCCTTTTTCCTACCTGCATAATTCTGCATGACACATGGGCTTTCTAGATGCATATGAGGCTGTCAATGAAGAGCTGATAGTACAGGAAAAATACAGATCCTAAAAGGAACTGTGTTTACTGCTTGAAAGAAAGCCCACTGAATGCTGAGGAGACCTTATTCTGAGGAGAGTAAGTCACTTAGTATTTGGCCTGTAGGTGTGTCCCAGATGTGTGTCAATGCACATCAAAGGCACCCCTGTGCAAGGGAGAGAGTTCCTTCCATGGCTGTTGGGTTGCACATGAGCTGAAAGAAGTGGTGGAAGGTGATGAGGTAGAAGGAAGCAGAGTGAGAGCAGAAACAGGAATGGACATATCACCTTTACCTGACTGCTGACAGGTGACTGGTTACTGTATGTGTCACAGGGACCTGCATGGCAGGGAAGAGTATGAAGCTGGAAGAAGTAGTGCCTTTGATTTTGGTATGGTTTTCTGTCAAGTGTAAGGAGCCACAGGTAAGGTAGCACAAAGCTACAGATTCAGGAGGAGGAAAGAAAGTGGGGCTGCTTGGCCAAGGGGAAGAGCAGAGTCTGAGGCTGTGCTTGGAAACTGGAAAAGCCTCTGAGACACACAGAGAAGGGACGAGTGTCTAAGGTGAGCCAAGAGGACACCCACAAAGGCTGAGTCATGGAGGCAGGAGAATGAGCCACAAAAAGGTTTTGGAATCTGAGAAAGAGTGGAACTGCAGAGGGACAGAGGCTAGAAGGAAAGAAGTGGCATTTCTTACAAAGACAGATTAAATTCGTATGCCAGGCATCTGGCAGTGTGGAAATAGAGAAGACCACCTGCTTTTCAAAATTTTCAAAATTTAGGAAGAAAGGACCAGTTGTGGATGTACGGCTCACCCTGTGATAATAAACCTCTGGTATTTGTGAAAACATTTCCCAAGATTTCTAGAGTACTTACAAAATCACTGGTTAGTGGTGTTTTAGATGAGATACAGGAAGCTTTGAGCTTTGCCTATTCTCAAACTTCAAAACTACCTAAAAGTTTAAGTTTATGACATATGCTGGGTGGGATTTCTGTAGCCTCCCAAATGTGCTTGCCTTCAGTCTAAACTTTTACCATTTTTTTGACTTTCAGAGCTGTTTTTTGATTTCAGACAAACAATGTGACCCAGTGAAATGACTCTCAGTTCCCCTCAATGAACTGTTGACTGAAAGCAGTTAATGATCTTTGACTTGAATGCTGTTAAGAAGCCATGTTATTGACATATCAGAATAATTTGAACTCCTTAGGTTGGTGGCATTGAGCGAGCAGGGAACTCCACATTTTGCAAATATCTCATACCCAGAGAGAGGTCAGCCACTGCTGTATTAGTATAGATGAGACTGTTACTGGCTGAGGTCTTGACTGACAGAAGAATAAAGCTCTAAACCAATTTTCTGAGTGTGGTTTTACAGTATAGCTCTATGTCATGTCATATGGGTTACAGCTGATTAAAGTTTTTAGTGTATTAGAAATGTGGTACTCTATTTACTCTCCAGAATTTCCTTTCTATTTTTCACTTATATTTTTTTCTTTCTAATATAATTTCAGTTTTAGTTTTTGGAAAATAAGAAAGGCATTCAAAACAAACATTGCAGTTGGTTGATTTTTTTCTTTTCTGGTTTTAAAGTTTTTATTTTGATTTTTTTTCCCCCTATTACTAAGAAAGAAGACGCAGTGAAAATCCTCTGGTTTTGTTTTCCATCCATGTTTCCCACATCCTTCCCCACCTGCTCAGGAGTAATCCTTCCAAGGAAACTTTTGAGAACACCCAAGAACTCAGTCATACAGAGACAATGAGTACCATTCATGTCAACCACTTCCAACCAACCTGCTATCTAGGTGACAGATGTTGTCAAGAATCTGATATATGTTGTCTTCTGCAACTATGATTCATGTGCGATGGGAAGAAGTCCATGTTTCCCTGGTTGAGTTTTCAGTGCATGCTGGAGATGGGGGCTGTCCCATTGCTGTGCTGTGGCTGGGACAGAAGGGTTTTGGCACACAAAGAAAAGTTTGATACTTGGAGGTTGTGTTCACTGCACCTAGCTTCAGATTATGTTCTCCTCTAGGTAGGACAGTCAGGTTTCACAGTAGGTGTCTTTCTGCAGTTTGTCTGTCCTTGTTGTGACATTTCATGGGAAACAGATGGGAACATACTGCAGATTGTCTCCTGTCTTCTGCATGTCCTTCCTCCCAAGCAATTATGGGCTTGAAGTTGGGTCAGATATTCACACATGAATCATGCAGAGTGAAATATAACAGCTGCTGCTGTTGGGGGTGGCATTGGCTAGATCCTTTGTTGAGTACACAGTGAAGGGCTGAAACTTGCAAGTGTTTCCTGGGAGGAGCACTGGACATGTACTGCTGAGCAACTACTGACCTCTTCTGCTTGTCAGGGGAGCTTTTGTTGTAATGCGCTATTTGACCTTTGCAACTCACCTGGCTCATTGCAAACTTATCTATAAACAAGAAAGCTGTCAAACCTCTCTGTCTGATGTTGTGTGAGTGTATGTGACTGCAGGTTCTTTTTAAAGTGTTTTCAGTCATTAACTAGCAACTTAACATAGGCAGGGACTTTGACAAACTGTACAATGTGACCCCCCAATGCTAGTCTATGAAAACCTTGATACTTGAAAACCTTAATTGAATTAAAGCATAAAAGTACCTTTGGTTTTATCCTCCTTTCACTTGTTACATGATCTTCACAGCTGTGAGTGAAAAACCTTTTCTACATTTCAGATTAAATATATACAAAGCTTAATTGAACCACTGCTTCTTGTGCCAACACTCTCCTTCAGCCTAAATAATTCTGTTTGTCCCCTGATGTTTACCCCAAATCAATTTATAGACGGCAGACGTATCCTCTCCAGCCTTTGTTGTGCTAAGCTAAACAGCTTCAACTTTACCGTCATCTCTGCTCAGGCAGGCTTTGCAGTATTCCTTCACCATATATGTTGCTAGCTTCATTTCATCCTGCCTTGAATTTGTTGCCTATAACTGAACACAGGAGTTCACCAGCATCCTTGTGCAGTTACTAATAGCATCCTTCTTGCTGTTACTAATGACATTTCAGTCTCTGCAGCTTTCCACAGAGGGCAGATAAGACATTTTTGTGTGTGGAGCATCATAAATGATTTAGTACTGACAGCATCAGTCTTCTGTGTTAACAGGAGAGTGAACTGCAAAAATAAAAGCACTAACTCCCCCAAGCCCTCTTTTCTTCCTCTGGGGTATTTCTGCAGCTGAACAAGGCCTGTGAATGTTTAACTCAGTAATGTACACTTGCATTCATTCTGCATACTGCATGTTCGTGGGCACCCCAGAGCATATGTACTGTGCTGCTCACATGTAGATTTTTTTGGCCCTTTCCTGGTTAGTGAGTCTAGGCATGACCCGTCTTACCAGTTCTGGCATTGGTGCACAGCCCTTTGAGCTGGAAAGAGGCTAGAGATGTGCTGTCTCTGTGGAATGTGTGTCTTCTACATGGCCCCTGGGCTCAGGGTCTTCCTGAGCACAGCCTTGCACTACACACTGTTGCCACGTTGTATGGTTAAGCCTGGTCGGACCATGTACCCCTTCTGGAGAGCTCTGCTGCAGAAGCAGCTCTGGATTAGGATGATATCTTATGTAGCACCTAGTCTTACCTTTTCTGTCCTCAGCTGCCACTCCTATGTGTAAACATGTGTTTCTCACCTTCCTGGTTTGCTGTGCTGCACATATACAGGCTAGGGGCCCTAGAAGATGTCCCTGCTCACTGTAAGGAGTTTGGACTAGATGGCTGTTAAGGTCCCTTCCAACCCAAACTATACCATGATTCTACTGTTCTAGGAATAAAGAGCATGTTTCCTTTACTTCAGTGGAAGCAGGACTGTGTGTAGCTCTAGTGGAGTACTGAATATGTTATTCTGGAAAAGTTGAAGTGCTATGTTACTTACAGATAATTCAGTACCTATTTCTGAATATTAAAGTAATCTGTATTTATTAACTTTAATTTCATGCATAGCCGCCTCTCCCCAATTCTTTAAAAGCTATTTTTCACTATAAGATATTCCCCTCTCTGATTTTCTCTGCTGAAGTGTAACACTGAATTAGAACAAGTGATGGGTTTGCTACCTATGTGTAACTGGGCCTGTGGGTGTTCAGTGTACATATATGCAAGAGTAATTTGGCTAATGACTCATGCTTACTGCCCTCATCTTTGAATATGCAGTAGTGTCGCTGTTGCCCTGAGCAGATGGAGATCAGTATGAATACATACCATTTGGGAATAAGATCCACCAACAAAGCAGCAGGAGTGAAAAGGTTTTATACAATTACTTATATTCTAAATCCCCGGAGTTTCATTTGCCACATCTTACTGGCACATGAGCTACTACTGCAGCTGTTAAGCCTCTCTTCTTTCTCCTAAGACAGAGAGAAAATGACATCCAGAGAAGTCCTGAAGTAGATCCTATAAGCTGTTATTTTTTTTTTTAAGAGCTTGGTTTCCTTTTTACCTGTAGAATGCTGGGTTGTTTTTTTTTTTTGTTTGTTTTGTTTTGTTTTGTTTTGTTTTGTTTTGTTTTTGTTTTTTTCTGTGGGAGTGGAGACTGTTTCTGTTATGAAAACATGCAGAGTAGCCCCAAGAATTTATAGAGTTGTTCCAAGTTGATACATATTCAGGAGGCTTCTCCAGCAAAATATTGATCCTCCTACTACTTACCCTCTCCTTTGAGTAGAAGAAAACAGCAAACACTTAGTGAGCTTCATGTGAATACAATACAAGCTTGTGTTCAAAAGTGAAATGTTGTCCCAGAGTTGCTTCTATTCTTTTACACTGTTTGGTGAGAATAATATAATATGCTCCAGATCATGGGAACAAGCAAAAAACTTGTTGGCAGAGTAACAGCGCTGTTTGAGGTAAACGGGATTATCACGTCATTTAAGGGTACAACATCTTTGTCTCATAAACAGAAAAATACACAGGGAGCAACTGCAGAGGGGAAAATAAAATATACCTGTGGAAAATTGAAATAAGTGTTGTACCTTGGCAGGGTTCTTTATTTGTCTTTTGTTGGCGGGTAGTTTCTCAAGTACTAGAACATACTTCCTCTCTCCAGCTGTGCCTAGCCTTGTTTTGGCTTGGTTATAATTAAGATAAGAATTGAATAGTTGTGAGTTGAAATGTAAGTACTTGGGTCACATTCAGCCACTTTCTTCACTTAACCTCATGAGTGCAGTATTAGGGCAGTGAAATTTCTTCACTGTAAATGCAAGTTTTATCTGCATGCGCTGTCTCTAGATACAAAATTAATGTGGTAGTGTTATCTCATTTGAAGATGTATTTATAATAGATCTATCTTTCTTGACAAGTCAGTTTCTAGTTTTCCTCTTGGTTTGAGATACTGCTGTGCTGTTGCCATGTGAATTTAAAGTTAAGCACCATCTTCAGATTCTTCACCAGGGGCACTGTTTAGCAGAAGAGATGGTCAGGAGAGGAGCAAAGCAAAAGAGGAGAAAAAGGTGCTTGAGCATGCAGTGATATAACAAGTTGAGTGTGAAAAACTGGGTACTGTCATATTCCACTCATAAAAGTTGCAGGCAACGTTATCTTCTCAGCTAAATTCCTATAAAGTTGATGCCTTGACATCTTAAACTCATGCATTAATTCAAGGCCAGATAGGCTGATCTGATGACCAAATTAAGTTTACTGACTTAATTTGTATTTCATTGCTTCTGCAGACCAATCAAAGGGGATCAGTTTCATTGCCTCTTGGCTTTCTTTGCTTGGAAACTGCTGGTGAACATGGGATGTGGGTGTTGTCCCATGCCATCCATTCTGGGGGAGGTTTCTCACTTGATTTCAATGCAAGTTCAAACTCTTACTGTAGCCTAATAGAGAAACATGTTGAAACAGAGGCATCCTAACCAACCCTTTACAGGTTGTCACTTTTCCCATGGGATAGTGGGAAGTGTGATATTTCCTCGTTTCACACTGAGCTTAGTCATTCCTCAGACAGATAGGGAAAAGGGACATATGTTTGGCTCTGGCTGGGTACCTGATGTAACAGCCAGGGCTTCTCAGAGTCAGGACGACAGATGGGCTCAGCCTCTGATGCTCTGACCTGTCATCTGGATGAGATGAGTTCACCACCTATACTTTGGGAAGGAGTGCAGGATGTAAGTCATCCCTGAGTACAGCCTGCTGTGGCCATTATTATATTCTTGCTTGAGCATGGAAATGAAAAACCTAAATGCCATTGAGAGTTGCAACACTGGAGTGGTTCCTGCAACAGCAACCATTAACTTGTTACTTATTTATCTGTCACTGTTCAGGAGCCCAGCCAAAAATAAGAGTGGCAGAGGACTGAATTTTCTTTCTACACTACTAAACCTTCTTTTCTATGCAGTCCCAAGGAAAGGCATGTTGTGGTGAATTGTTTCAGGGTTAGGCCTTTCAGCATTTTCCTTTGTCTCTGCTAAGTAAACTGCACTGTGGGTCTTGCTCAGGAATACTCCTAAGGTGTGAAATGTCTCCAGTGGGTTCTATGCACACCAAGCAGAGTCTTGCTGCCTGATCTTAATCACCCCTAAACCTCAAACCTGTTGTCAAAGGTGTGTCAGTGTCATTGGACCAAGCTCCATACGATGAGCACAAGGCTTTGAATCTACCTCTTACTAAATGTCTTCTCCCTGTAGCTGAAATGAATTGCAGTTGTAAGAAAGAATACAGCAACCGTTGAGTGTTTAAACCAAGTTTTAAAAGAGGTTTGCTTCTGTTTCAAAGGGTAGCTACAAATAGTATGCTTAATGCCTGTTGTGTACAAATAACGTGAATCTGTGACTGAATCCAAAGGTGGAACCCTCACAAAAGAAACAAACCAAAACCTTCTGAAGCCTTGTGAGAATCCCAGCATGCAGTGTAGCTGGCAGATGCAGCTGTCTCTGAGGAGACAAAACTCAAAGCCTTGTTCAGAGACAACGACAAAGTGGTTGCAGAACATGTCCTTGGATAAGACTACCCTATGTTCATGCAAAACATTTATGACTCCCCCTGTATGTCTGAAGATTGAAATACAATTGAAAGTGTGCCAGTGCTGAGGGTGTTACAAGGCTTTTAAGTTATAGATAGTATTGCCATTCAGGATGGAGGTACACAGGTTTTAGGATCTGACACCTGTCTTAAAGCTTTGATTGCCCGTTTCATGTCTAGCCTCATAAAATTACTCCTCTGAAAGAAAACTTCTAAAAACAGTTGCTGTTAAGTTGTAACTAGACAGTTATCCCGAGTAAGTGCACTCCAACAGTTACCTGAACAGTGCACTCCAATAGCTTGTATGACACTTTGTCTCTTCAGATAAAAACAGTGGTTAGTATAAGTAGCAAGAATTACATTTCACTGAGATAATGATAATAGCATGAAGATAGCAGGAAAATAAGAGCAGAGGATTCATGTAATATAAACCAATATAGTTTTACAAAAGACATGGGAATGGCTGTCATTTGTCCAAACCAACATCCGAGCAGGCCTGTGGGTCTGTTTATTAGTATCCAGCTGCAGGTGCCCAGGTAGGACTATGAAAACAAGACAAACGTGCAATTATCCTTCTGCTATGGTTTCCATACTTCCACAAATCAGTGGAGCTTCAGTGATTTACACTGGCCAGCCATGTCACCCTCTTTTGAATTTTTTTCAGTCAAAAAAGAAAGCATTAGTTATTAGCAATAAGGATGTGAAAATGAAAACAAAAATAATTTTCCCAAAGCACCTTTCTGAGCTGCCTTATAACAACCTAAATGAACTTTTATTAGTTGCTGCTATTATTTTTAAAACTTGCAGCTGCAGAATGCATCATTTTGCATCAAAAAGATAAGAATACCTGTAGACTTTATATAACTTTAATGCAGAAATAATCCTATACAGCTCTGGTTTATAGAATTATTTTATAATAACAATACTGCTGCTTAGAGAATGTGACCTTTAACAAATTTGTTTAATGTCTCCCCTGCCATCATGACACCTTAATAGCATGCTGATAAAAAAATACCATTAGCACACTATGCTACAAGTCACCATTGCCAGACCTCCCATGATGATGCAGCAAATTATGAAACTAAAACCAAAAGTGATATTCTAACAGGTACTGTGTAGTTTTATATGCTGCCAGCTTGCATTGTGTTGGTTGCAGTGGGGCTCTGGTTGCTTCTGTAGCTGGCTGGCTTTGCTATTTTTGTATTCACAAACTTACACTCTGACCTTTTTTTCTGCTCCTGCCCAGTATGAGTTAATCATGGGGTTAATGAGTTTGTGGTCACTGGGGATGTGCACCAGATGGCATAGTCTCTCTAATGGTGCTTAATACACACGTGGAGTTTCTATGAATTAAATGACCTTAAATGTCGTCAGCTTTTTAACTGTAAAAAAAATTTGACTCCCTGGGTGTGGACTTCTTGGGTGTTACCATGTGTTAGTAAAGACATCTCAGAGGAGGTCTTTTAAATAATCATCAAATGGCTCCAAGTGCATAAAAGTCACTCAGACTGTGCTGTTTGTATCAGCCAAGAGTCTTACCATTTACCTACCTGTGGATCCAGTCCTGACGATGGATGTGCATAATTGCTGTGCCTCCAGGTTGCTCCCAGCACTTTAATTTACACAGCACATGACTGTCTACCAGGTTTGTCATGGACTTTAGATTATTTATGAAGGTCAGATATCCAATTTGTGGATTTATATTTTTAAGTTTACCCTTCTTTCTTTTATCCTCATGCATTTTAAGCCAATGGGTCTATAATGTTGATGTTTTGATAGACGTAATAAATGTGTATGCTATAAGAAATGTTAGGTCATGATTCAGTGCTGTGGAGAGATAGTGTAAAAATCAACTGCAAATATGACAGGAACTTATACAGAAATCAACTGCAAATATGACAGGAATGTACAAGATGATAGTGTGGTTAAAACACCTGTTAGGAAACAGTTGTAAAGAGGAGTAGGAGAGGAAGAAAAGATCAGCTCAGTTTAGTTCTATCAGAGTCTCCGTTATGCAAGGTACAAGTGATTGACAGCAGCTATTCCAGCTTGTTCTCATGATGACACAGCCAGAAAGAAAAGCTCAGGTTGCAACGTTTCTATCGCACTATGTAGACTCTTGGGACTTTTCAGAAGGTAATTGCAAAGGCAGACCTCTAGGAGCCTGGCAGAATCCACTCTGAGAAAATGATGGCTGTGTAATGAGCAAGCACCTTTCATCTTGGGCCTGGTCCCTGGCAAGTTTCAGGTGTTGCCGAGATCCATTTGATGCATGGCTCCTGCAGTAGATATGTGGGCAGCTGAGGACTGCTGGAGTTTTCCCAGGCAGGTTTCTAAGCTTAGGGAGAGAGTGATTTGAAGCCAGAATACTTGAGTCAGTGCTGGGCATTTGCCGCTGCATGATGTAGCGTATTATAAGCTCAATGGCACTACATGTGCTCAAGAAGTTTAATGTGTCCTTAGATATTTCTGGTGCAAAAAATATTTGCAATTAAGAGAACAACTTTTCAGGTTCTTTCCCCCAGTAATTCTACTCAGAATCATTCTGGAGCCTCAAGCTTTCCTTTACAACCACAAGTTATGTTTGGTTGGTTAGGGAGTGAAGGAGAGTTTAATCAGATCTATGTCCATTCTTCATTATCAAAAAGTACCTTTACAGGTAGTAAAGAGGATACATGTTTAAAGTGCTAAAAGTGTTAAAGCGTGTTTTTGAGAAAAGGTTTAAATTTTTTAAAACGCCTCTGTTGCTGTGTATAATACAAAGGAAGTCAACCTTTGTGCTGTTTAACTATGAAAAACACTGCTAGGATGCAGACTGTGTGGATCACATTACTATAGATTGTAGCTCATACCTGGGATTCCCAGCCACAGCAAGCCAGTTGTCTCAAAGCTGGCAGACACCATCTCCTGCAGTTTCATGTGGCCTGCAGAAAATACAGAACTAGTGCAACTCCTGTGGTAGTGGCATCCAGACTCAAACAGAAGTGGCCAGTACTGCACACTACTTGCAGAGTGAATTGATCTGATTTTCACAGTCCATAAGCATTAGCTAAAAAAATCTAGCCAGCGGTTAAGACTTCTGCAACTTACAATCACTTGCCTGCCTAAAATTCAGTGGGAAAAAAAAAAACAACAAAACAAAGCAGTAAATGTCCCCTGGCCTTACAAGTGAGTAGAAGTGTCTGAAATTTCACTGAATCTCTAGCATGGTGCGACTAGCCAACAGAGCTAGTGAAGAAGAGAATTGCCTTGTGTTATCATTTGGATGTGTTAAATCTTGGGGAGGAGGCTTTGGGGATGCCTCTGCCTGCTGCTGACCTGGGAGACTACATAAGCAGGCAGGGCTGCTGCACTGGTACCAGCCCTCTGGGTACTGGGGTGTTCCTGGCAGTGGTGCACCCAGCTGCCCGTTCCCTTTTGAAGAAGGGTCTCTGCATGAGGCCACTTGCCAAGGGAAGTCTTGTGCCACTGCCTCCCCTTGAAACAGCCACAGCAGCTGTGTATTTCTCTCCTGTACTTGTCTGACCTGCGGTGACTGTAATCCAGCTGCAGCTACTTAATCTGGTTAGAGAAGAAAAGTTGAGAGGTGGAGATACTTCTTTCCAGATTTCTAAGTGTGCTTTTCTCACCTCTATTTTTTCATTGCATGAAAAAAGGAAGGAGAAGGGAGTCTAGGTCCAGCTGTGATAAGTATTTGTTTCCTCACCCAGCAACACTGATTAAGCTAAAGGCAGGAAAGCATATTCATTTCCACACTGCTGTTCCAAATTGGTGCTCCCTGCCAGAGGAATTGAACCTAATAGATTCCTTTAACACCATGGGATGCCAGTGCTATATTGGCTCTGCAGCCTTTTCTGTTGAAACACTGTCACCATGGTGAATATTGTGCTTTCCAAAATTATTTTGCAGCAGTGGAAATAGGCAGAGTCTCCTGTGTTCTGAGGCTAGAAAGGCTCAACCAGAAATTGTGTGACTCAAAGCAATGAGGATGCAGTCAGTTGGAGCAAAATGCCATAGTTATGTAGTGCAGGCTACCGTGTATTAAGTGCCTGCACGTCTTGGCCTTGACTGGGCAGTGTGAGTACCTGCTTAACCTCAAACTGCCTGTGAAAATACTGCCAAGCAAAGTAAAATTTTGCTTTGACCCCTGTTACATTTGCTTTTTAGTTCAAGGCACTAAGGGGGACTAGGAATCGATCTTTCAAAACTCGCTATACCTAAATCCTGGGGCATTGATGAAAAAGATTTTGTTTGCTTGCCCCTTTTTTTTTTTTTTTTTTTTTGTTCTCCTATCTGTAAGCAGTGGTCTTGGATGTCTGCATTGCTTTATCAGCTCTTGAGCTGATAAAGTCCGATTGCTATTTAGTCTATGTTATTCCCCAGAGGGGGATGTTTATGAAGGCCTGTCTTTTTAGCACTGGCTTGACATAACTGCAGCTGTGCTGCTAATTCACAGTAAAATTCATACTGATCATAGAGGTAGAATGTATTTTTCTTTTATTTTCCTGGTTAATGTATTTGTTAGGAAGTGGTTTTTCACTTTGGACTGGAGAAATCAAATTAAAACACTTGCAAATATGCAAGCTAAACCTTCCTTAGAAGGAAAAAAAATGTGCATACTTTTCCTGAAAGTATGCACACACAAAGTTTTTCAAAAACGTTTTGCAGGTGACCTGTGTCAAAACAAATAGATTAAATTAGGGTTAAGTATTCAGGAAATAAGAAATTTGCAGCAAAATAACAGTGCTCTTGAATTTTCCTGACCTATTTGTCTCCACTATCTAGAAAAGCTGAACAGAATTTAAATGCTCTATAGAAAAATATGAAGCGTGGCAGAGGATGATGTGAAAACCACCTTTACTCTAAAGACTCTACGTTATAATTTTTTTTTTTTTTTAAAAAGGAAGTATTGTAGTAAGCTATAGAACTAATACAGAGCTTATGGAAACCTTGGAAAAAGCAGGAAGCTACCGCAGATGAAGTTTCTGTAAAACTGAGATGGTGGTAAGACCTATTCAAGAACTGATGAGTAGAGCTGAGTGTTGCTGGAAAATTGCTGCTTGTTGATCTCTTTGGGTTGTCTTCAGATCAGTGTGTATTTCCTGAACATGTGAAGTTTGTGCCCTGTACTCCAGCCTCCAGAAGTGCAAGGTCTTCATCTCCAGTACTGTTGTGTGACCCAGATTCAAAGGGATCCATGATGATAACACCAGCACCTTCAGGGAATCAGGTGCTGGGGTCTGCTTTCCCTCTTTTGCAGTCATCTTAGAAAATGTTCAAACTTAAAAGGGAGCTCTTAAAGTCTTTGCACTGTTTGGAAATACAAATGCTAGTTTTTATGAAGTACTTTTTCCTTCAGCACTTCAAGTTCACAAGAAATTTCCAAAACTTTGCCCTTGTTCAGACCAAAAACGAAATCTGATCTTCAGATTTCCACTGAGCCAGGGACACCTGCTTGCAGACAAATCTGCTTAAAATCCTGTCACTTGGAAAGAAAAGTGAGACTATTTTCACTACAAACAGCTTTGCATAATACTCTATGCCCTGAAGCTATTTCTGCCACTGCAAAATGGTCACACAAATATGATAACTTTTCCTCTCATTTTGCACAGAATTACATTACCAGGAAGAGTTTAGAGCAAGGAATAATCTAACACCGTGTCTGTAAATCCATGCTCCTTTCACCTCCTCTGTCTCACCTGCCTTTGGGCTGGAGTGCAGATTGATCCAATACTTTTATCTTGGGCTGTAAGTCTAAACATGTGGTTATTTAAATGAAGAACAAGGTCCTGTTTATCCTTGAGTGTACGTCTGTGCAGTTTAGATACTTTTGCAGCTGCTGCAGGGAGAGAAGTTTCCATCCCACAGGTGGAACAGTCTCCCTCCACTTCTGCTGATTGTTTTCTAAAATACTGCCCACATTTTCTCTATGATATACTACACTTAGTATCATTGTATCATCCCAAAACAGGGTTCCCTGCGAGGTGTGCACAAGTTTGGGTGGTAGGGGGTTTCCCACAAGTTTGGGTGCTAGGGTGTTTTCCCACAAAGCTGGCACACACAGGCACTTTTCAGAGCTTCTTTTATCCGTAGAGTTATCAATCAGGTAAGTCTTCAAGAACTTCTCACCAACAGTAATTGGTTAATAATTTGCATATGGTTACACAACACTTACGCATACTATGAATGCTCTATGAGTAAGGTGTTTCACATAGGCAGTGGTCTCTTGCCCTGTACATGTTTTTTTTTGTATTATAATGAGGCTAGTTCACTCAGAGGTAACAGTTCATCACCATTTAGCTGACTATTCAAAGTTCCTCAAAACTAAATAATCTGTAAATACATTTGGTTTGCATCTTCCACGTTGTTTCTGCTTCAGGGATGATTGACTTTTGGTATCAAGTTCCTTAACTAATCCTTACTGATAAGCTGAAGGATGATCATCTTGACGTAGACGTAGAGTATGTGTTTATCTTTTCCTTTACAGGCATCAGTGGATATCAAAGGACTCAATGAACTTGGGCAATATTTCATACATCCTTTAACTCCCTTTGTTTCTTGTTGCCAGATCCCTTCTGCCCTGTTTGCTGATTATAGACAACAGATGTTCTGGGATAACATCCCCTTACTTGAAGCCATTAACCGTTTCCTTACTAGGGAAAACAGAACAGAGTGGTCTGAATGCCTGCGCTGGGTTTCTGCATGGATAGTAGATGACTCCAGGTACATCCCTTCCGAATGGGAAAGCTGCGCTTTGTGGGGAGCACTCCAGTCCCCTCCAGTGTATGCTGTAGTCAGAAAAGGGGAGATGAATACAACTGGTGGCAGCAGGCAGCTCTTCTCTTTCTGTGGGTTCAAGGAATACGTGTTTTGCCCAGGGCTCTGCATCTGTAGCTGATAACCTGTATTACTGGGAGGGATAACCACTGTGCAGAGAGGTGAAGTAGGGCTGGCCTTGTATGTTTGCATTGGTGTGTTTCACCAAAGTGATAAATTACAGTCATACAGGAGATGCCTGCAGCATTTTTAGTCTATTTTTCATTCCTACACACGAGCTAGTAACCTCACAGTCTTTGCACCTGTGGCACTTCCTGGGAGAGGGAGGGTCTAGTGCACGAAATGTGTCTCTCTCACAGCAGGGGGTTAGAGGTAAGGGGATATACTGGAATGCAATTGCTCACCAGCTGGAAAACAGGAGAAATAGGTTAGCTGCTGAGAGGGGCCTGCAGACAGACGTTCAGAGTGAGAATGAGGATGGAAACCAAAGGAATTGCAATTATTTACTCTAAAGAGGACACCTCTGCCCTGTTATCAAAATCTGCAGGGAGGTCTGCAATAGACAAAGGAGTGAAGATTAGATGGCCGATGAAAATCTAATATCCACACCTGCATGTTGGTGAACATGGATCTTAAAACAATCCAATCTTGTACATAAATGTGGTGCTGAACTGATTTCAATCTAGTTCTGCTTTTTCTTCCTGTTGTCAAATTTCAAAGATTTAAACATGGATCAAATTGCCAAAACATTATGAAACCCGTTTTAAATCATTAGTAGATTAAGGGGGGAAAAAAATGTGGAAATGCCAATATTTTAATAGTCTTTTAAGATCTGTGGGGTGTAGTCTAATTGAGTTTTCGAGCTACTTCAGATAACCATAAGGACTAGAATTGCTTTATTTCCTTACTTTCACAAAATAGAGAATGAAAGGGAGCCTAATTTGTAAAGACCTATTCATACATGTTCAAAAAGAGTTAAAAGCTAAAGTAATGCTCCTTGGGAAGAATGCAATTATAAGGAGACATTTTGTGAGAAGAATATTAATAATATATTGAGGAAACAGCAAAAATTTTTTTTTTTTTTAATCTCTTCTAAACTCTTTAGAAAGTTGTGCAGGCGAGTTTTTGCTTAGAATATCTTCTGTGGTTACAAAAATGTCAGACATCTTTGAGCACTGACCAAAATCAGCCTGCCCTTTTCAGATTTAAACAACCTTCATCAAACCTACTACACACTGCAACCACATTAATTTTTTTTTCTTGTGATCCCAACTTGATGCAAGTTTCCCACAGAGTGTCATGGAGCTTCATGTGTTCTTTCACTTGTTTATTTGTCAAATGTATTGCATCAGCCACAGTGCTTTATCAGAAGAAAAATTACTGCATGTTAAACAGTATTAAAAATAAAACCTCTGATTTAGGATTCAGAATTCTGGATTACTGATATATCTTGTCTGTAAAAAAAAGACTGAGATGAGTGTCAAACATCTTCATTTTTCTCCAAGGGAAGAAACTCATGAATGGATGGGAAACCAAACAGAAGTCCAAAGAATAAGTATGAAAATGCCACTTCTCTCCTAATGCACACTAAACAAAAGCTTTTGAGTATTTGCAGGTGGTTTAGGGTCCTAAATTTCCCATTCAGAATGGGAAGCTGAGGTTAGGAACACATTGATACGGTGGTCAAATTATCATTTTTTACCATAGGTAACACATTCAGATGAGCAAAAAGCATGTGGGAAAGCTTATTCTGACTCTGCTATGGGTAAATCACAACCTGGTTTTTAGCTGTTGCTTCTGTAATTTCACATCTATTATAAACTGGTGCAGTAGTGCTTGCCACAGGTGAAACCACTTATGTGGTCATCATGTCCACCTCACTGAATTTAGTAAAACTCAAACCAGACTTGCCCAGATATGAAATAGGCCCAATGAGAGGCCTGTTTCTCATCATACTTCCTGGAAGCCTCACCAGTTAAAAGCAGTAAGAAAGGAAAGAAACAAAGAGTGCATCTTTTCCAAGTATTGTATTGTATTTTATTTGATTTGATTGTTTATTTTGATTTTATTTTTGCACTTCCTATCAGAAATTTAATTCTAATGAAGACTATTTGTAGTGACTGTATTGTGTAAAGAGCTTAAATAAATCTTGTTTACTTAGTCAGCCCCAGGCCA
Source organism: Merops nubicus (assembly GCF_000691845.1). Classification (NCBI taxonomy): domain Eukaryota; kingdom Metazoa; phylum Chordata; class Aves; order Coraciiformes; family Meropidae; genus Merops; species Merops nubicus. The sequence continues at coordinate 43,448 of NW_008618253.1, forward strand.
TTGTATTGATTTTAATATGTGCTAGCCCCCTAATTCTGTACTACTTATTTTTCACAGTGACAAGGCTAGCCCTTGCTATGTTGCTTTGGGATGCCCCAGCAATTTTGCCCCTTCAGAGGCATGGTATTACATCGACGTAAGAGCTGCTCCTTCACAGGGCAAACTGGACTAGCTCTCAAAATGCAGCTTCAGCGTCAAGCAGTAAAAAAGGCCTGGTGCCATGTCCTGCTTTCCACCTGCCAAACTTCATGTCTGGGTTTGCAAGTCTACAGATCTGCCATTTCACATGGCCTGGTTATTTGAGTTTCCTGGGTTGACCTGAGTTTGGAAAAGGAGCATTATAAATAATCGGAACCTGTAGTCATGAAAATATATGCCTGGACAAGGATTTTGCAATATTTCTGAAAACTCTATAGAATTTATTGCTGTCCTGATGAAACTGTGAGGCACAGATGAAATGGGAAAGCAGGCAGGAGAAACCTTTAAAAATATAAGGTTTTTTTGTAAAATAGTTTCCTTGGTGGAGGGGCCCCTTGTGATAACCAGGGTGTCTGATAAAGACTCCCAGGCAGAGAAGGGCAATTCTGTGAGCAACTGCACAGTCAGGGCACACTCATGAGCTACTGCCACACACGGAAACCTGTGGGCCCTTGTTGCTGTTCTGCCTGAACGAAACATAAATATGTGCGGTTTTTTTTCATTATGACTGCAGAGTACTTATGAAAGTATTGTCATTTTGAGATGGGTAACATTTGTAGGAGCTCCATGTAGATTTTAAAGCCCAAGTTATAATCTCAAGAACTGAGGTGGAAACCTCTGCATCATGTTCTTCACTGACAGTGTTTTGTATCCATACAGTTGAATTAAGGTTCTTGTGCATTGCTCTAATGCCCCCTGTCCTCCTGCAGGTGGGAAAGCAGAAATGCTTTCTCTCTGCTGCTTGTTACAGAGAGCTGTTGGGAAAGGTCTTTTCAGTAATCTTTCAGGTACTGGACTGAAAGTTTTCCTCACATCCGATTTAGGAATAGATGAAGTTCATGGTGACCTGAGTGCAGACCAATAGCTGTGTAATCAAGGAATCTAAGAGCAATCTTGTGTAATGACCACATGAAATCCTATGCAGTGGTTACTCTGAGTGTCCAGATGTGTTCTTTGGTTTTGTCTTTACCCGTTGTAAACAATCACCAGACAGGTCTCAAGTACACTATGCCATGCTGTGTGCAAGCTCCCACAGCTCAAGCTTCTTGAGGATACTTGAAATTTCACTTCCACCTGCCCCATGCAAGATAAGCACTTGACAAAAGTAGTAATAAGAAGGTTGACACAGGTAAGAAGGACATTGGTTCATTACTGCTTAGACATGAGAAAGACGGTATAAGTCCTGAAGTGAGCTGTTGGTGCAGAGCTGAATTAGCAGACAGGCAAATGAATTATTATTCCATAAATATTATTTTGAAGTGCTTGGTAAATTGCTTTCTGATGTAACTCAACACTCATATACAGTTTCGGGGAGAGGCTCTTCTTAGAACAACAGCGGTCAATAACAAAGATCTTGATTTTATTGCTGCATTTGATTGATGAGGCTAAAAGGCTGGTATCTTTCCAAGCACCATTGCTTCTGACCTGTTAACAGCAAAAATTAATAACTAATGAAAGTAAATGATTATATATAAGTAACTTTGTCCCTCACTACATTAGTCACTTTATACCCAGCACCTGGGTTTCAGGTGTATTCTCTTCGGCTATTTTGTGTCTGGCTAAGTTTAGCTGTAGAGTAAGTTTTTCTTTAAGGTTATTGAAAATAAAGTGCAAGTTCTTTTTTCTCCGCTACTATCTTTAGAAAAAAAAGGAAGAAAAGTGCATTGTGCATTGAGGTCTTGAATTTATGTTGCAGCACTTATCAGTCCAAAGTAACTGATATTCTGTAACTGGTTCCAAATTTTTTTGTCAAGAAAATGTGATGATACAGAAATGATGATATAGATGCCTCCACACTTTCATTTTTTTCTCTGTAGTAGGTTTAAGTATGAACTCGATTCCAAATTACTTAACAAATAAGATTGCTATATATTCATGATTAGCCAAATTCACAGAATCTTCCTGAAACAGACAATCCAGAGATTCATGCCTATTTTCTTTGTTTATTAAAGAATAAAAGCAGGATCATAGAACCATAGAACGTTTTGGGTTGGAAAGGACCTTTAAAGGTCATCTAGTCCAACCCCCTGCAGTGAGCAGGGACATCCTCAAGTAGATCGGGTTGTTCAGAGCCCTGTCCTACCTGACTTTGAATGCTTCCCAGGATAGGACATCTACCACCCTCTGGGAAATGTGTTCCAGTGTTTCACCATGTTGGTTGTAATAAATTTATTCTTTATATCTTGTATGAATCTACTCTCTTTTAGTATAAAACTGTTATCCCTTGTGCTGTTGCAACAGGCTTTGCTGAAAAGACTGTCCCCATCTCTTTTATAGACCCTGTTTAAGTACTGAAAGGCCAAAATAAGGTCTTACCTCAGCCTTCTCTTCTCCAGGCTGAACAATCCCAGCTCTCTCAGACTTTGCTCATAGTGGAGGTGATCCAGCCATCTGTTTTTGTGGCCCTCCTCTGGACGTTTTCAACCAGGTTCAAGTCCATGTCTTACCCATGCTGAGCTTTCCAGAACTGGACACAGTACTCCAGATGGGATCTTACCAGAGCAGAGTAGAGGTGCAGAATCACCACCCTCAACCTGCTGGCTGTGCTTCTTTTGATGCAGCCCAGGAGATGGTTGGTCTTCTGGGCTGTGAGCGTACAGTGCTGGATCATGTCTAGCTGTTCATCCACCAGTACCTCTAAGTCCTTCTCTGCAGGGCTGCTCTCAAACTCTTCATCACCCAGCCTGTATTGACACCAAGGATTGTCCTGACCCAGGTGCAAGACCTTGTACTTGGCCTTGTTGAAGATCATGAGATTCACGTGGGCCCACTTCTCAAGCTTGGCCAGGCTCCTCTGGATGACATTCCATCCCTCAGACATGGCAAATGCATCACTTAAGTTGGTGTCATCTGCAAACTTGCTGAGGGTGCACTGGATCCCACCGTCTATGTCATTGATGAAGATATTAGACAGCACTAGTCCCAGTATGTATGCCTGAGGGACACCACTTGTCACATATCTCCATCTTGACATCGAGCCATTGACCTCTATGCTCTGGATGCAACCATCCAAGCAACTCCTTATCCATCAAACAGCCCAGCCATCAAAGCCGTATCTCTTAAATTTAGAGAGAAGGGTGTAGTGGGGGACTGAGTCAAAGGCCTTACAGAAGTCCACACAGAGAACATCCATAGCTCTTCCCTTGTCCACAGATGTAGTCACTTCATCACAGAAGGCCACTAGGTTGGTCAGTCAGGGCTTGCCCTTGGTGAAGCCATGCTGACTGTCTCAAATCACCTCCTTGTCATCCATTTGCCTTAGCATAGCTTCTAGAAGGATCTGTTCCATGACCTTCCCAGGCACAGAGTTGAGGCTGATAGGTTAGTAGTTCTCAGGTCCTCCTTTCTATCCTTTTTAAAAATGGGTGCAACATTTCCCTTTTTCCAGTTACCAGGTACTTCATCTGGATTATTGTCTTAAACTAGATTTTCTGGTTTGCTGTGAATTACTAGTGAGGACTCAACCTTGCTGGAGTTTACAGGTCACATCTCCATTGTCAAGATACACATTAAAGAAAATTTTTCTTTACAGAAGTCATCTTGTTACATGTATGAAATACAACCATCTCTTAATTAAGTGATGTTTTCTGGATTATCCTATACAGGGAGCATGACTAAATGGTAAAGTCTGCTTTGGCTTTAAAAATCCACACATATAATGTGTTGGTGACAATGGGGGAATTTTAGACGGTCATTTTTAGGAAAGAGGAGTGATGTCCAACACCAAAAAGCTGATATAGGCTAATTCTTTCAAGTTCTTTTGCTTTATGCCCCACAAAGGGGATAAAATTATTACTCTCTGATTGAGGAACTCACAGCTTAGTGCTCAGAAGGGAACAAAAAGCTCAATCTGCAGTAGTCCACATGCAGGAAAAGTCGATGTCTGACAAGGAGAAAATAAAAACCACTCCTTGTAAAACGCAATTCTTCAAGTCAAACTTCAAGCAAATTGGCACTCTTGGGTCCTTGCCACAGTCCTCATTGCTCCAAGCCTTCTAATTTTTTAATGAGTCATTATGTCACTAAAACCTTGACTTCTTGCCAAGTGGTCGTTTCTTGGCAGATGCAATTATCAGCTTTCCACTGATGAGAACCCATGCAGCAAAGAGTCAGAAAAAGGCAAAAGAAGGCTGCAGTCAAAAGGAAGAGAGTACCATGCATATGGAAAAAGTCACAGAGCTTCCCCTTTCCTGCAACTTATGGCTGTCTCCTGCTCACAGCACCCAGTGCTACTGGCGTTAGCTATTCACAGCACTGCCTTTGCCCCTTATTGGGACCTCTAAACCTGACTTAGAGGAGTATGGCTTAGGAGTGGCTTCTTCATCCAGGCTTCTTGTACAGGTTCCCCTTCAGTGTCGTTCTTGCACCACCACCTACCCTTTAGGCATCTCCTCCTGGGAAATCTCACTTCAGGGAATAAGAACAAGCCTCTGAAATGATGCTGCCTAAAGCCTGGATACTCACTGGCAATTTTGCTTGAGTATTCTGTGAGCACTTGACCTGAAAACTCTTTGTGTGCTCCATGAATGCACACAGTTCAGACGACAGGTGTCCAGAAAACAAAAGTCATGTTAGAAAGCGTGTGATAAAGATGTGTGAACAGACAGAATCCTCGTATATGTGAAGCTTTTAGTTTTATTTAACTATTCTTTAGAAGCCCTGTGCTATCCACTTCTCACTCAGTGATTATACCAACCTAGAACAGACCCTTTTGTTGGGTATTTCATTGCATGTACAATTTACAAAGAAACTGGAAATTTGTTTGTAAAAAGAACTTTACAGATTTGTCCTTATAAATAGAAATTCATCAAGTCACTGGAATATCGTTCCTTTAGTGAAGAACCAACATAAACTAATGTCCTACTCAGTTAAATACACGACAACCCTAAAACGCTCTTCCTTTATCAAATTTGTTTATGCGTCAACGAAGTACTACAAAAAGATTATTTCTGCTGGTGCTGTTATGTTACATCCAGTAATAAAAGAACTGGTCACAATGAGAAGTGGCAATATTAACAGCTAATTACAGTGTCAAACTTCCAGTGTCAATTTTTTTTTGTGGTCTGAATGTGAAATACCATCAAGTGTTTAAGGAGACCATAATGAATGAAACTTATCATTTGGTCGTATTTAAGAAATAAGAATATTGAAGAGTAAGCATTTAAGACACGAAGGAAAACAAATTAGTGGTATAAAGGGTATTTTAAACAAAATAATACTTTAAGAGTTTTAGTGGTTCATGTCTCATTCTGGAAAATATGTTGCAGCTTCTTCTAAGGAACTACTATACTACAGGTATAGTAGTTCTCTACCTGTGAATGCAGAATAAAGAATCTGGACCACCACAAAGGAAATATGGTTTTGTGGTTATTACCCTGCGGACCCAAAAGTCTTTGGTCTGACCTACAAATCTGCTAAATGCTTCTTGTGTTGCCTTTGGCAAAGCACTCGAGCTTACAACTGTCAAGAACTTATGCATATACCTGATTTTCATTTGTTAGCACATGAGTTATCCCAGCAACTCCAAGTTCTCTTTCTAGAAAACATTCTTAGGGAACATTTGTGCAAATTCAGGAAAAAAATATTTTTCACAATTTAGGGATCAGTTTTTCAAAATGGAGATTGTGAAAGCCATGTTTTCAATTTTCCTGTTAAAGAAAATGATCTTTTTCTCTTTTTTCCCCCCCAGGAAAGTCCAGTATTTTCATTGTCAAAATTTGACAACATTTTTTTGTGATATTCAAGTATACATTTTTTGTCTTTCCTACACACATCTTGTACTGTTATGCAAACTGTTTTATACGAAACTATCACTAGGTCGAGAAAGGCAGCTTCTACCAAAATGCTTGTGCTAAAGTCTTAGATAAAGTTGCAATTTTAAAGAAGATTCAAACCAGGGACAAGGTCCTATGAAATGCCTGAAATTCTAGTAAGATGAAAGAGCCTGACAACAGGCACTGCTGCAGTCTATGCACAGAATTTGTGTACTTTCCCACACCTCTTGAAGTGGCTACCTCACACAGTTCTCTATGGGCCACTTCTCTCATTGTCATGTTTTTGAACAGAGAGGCAACGTTAGCTCTAAATTTATTTCCACTTTAAAATAGTTTTTAATTTATGTTGTGAGAAAAGAACATACTAAAAATCTTTTGAAAAACAAAATAGTAAAAAATACTGTTTGCTTTTTAAAATTCAGTCTCAACTGTAAAATGTTGTAATGTTTAGCTGATTTCTTTTTATTTCACTCCCTTGTTTTCACATAGATATTGCATCTCTGTATGTGATACTCAACTGAAAAAAAATTGTTTTGCTTGTGTATCTGATTTCATTCAGCTTGTGGATCTAAAAACACTTGATCACGTGGAACACTTTATTGGAAGTTTGTCATTTAGAAAAAAAGTTAGAAAACAAGTTTGTTTTCATGTTGAATGATAAAGTAAAAGTATTTTAAGAACTAGATGGCATATTATATTAATTTGAAAGTCCTTTTTTGAGTGATGAGTGATTTCACTCTCATTGCAATGAAGATCAAATAAGATTAGAATGGGTTAGATTATCTTGTGCACAAAGGTTTTACAAATTAATATCATTTATTTATAGACAAGAGTGATTTGTAGTGGGAATGGTGCTGTCTCTCAAAGGAAGTTATCATGGCTTCGCATTATGAGAAAATAACAGGGGACAAAAAATCAAGTAGTCTTGTTCTGAAATATATTCCTACAAACTGCAGAAGCCAACAGCTATGATGTCCTTGGAGCTCAGCAAAGCACTTATTTTGAAGTTGGAAACTGTAGTGTAGAATTGCTTTTGGAGGTGTTCTGTCTCGAAATTCAGGCAAGATTCACACCACAGAAAACTTGAAGAATTTAAGCAACAAATAGATGGTGGAGGAACCCTCCTTAGTCTCCTTCCTCTAGAAATATGCTGTTCTTCCCACACTTTGGACACATATGGACGATGAACCTACCCTTCCCATCTGGTTGCTGGGATCTTCTCCCATCACTCCATCAGAGGAGAGCATATGCTAGGCACTGTATGTCTGAATGTCTGGATCTTTCTGAATTTTTCCTTTTATAACATCTTGTGTCGGAAACAGTTGGCACTGTGTCAATCACCAGACCAGAAAATACTGAAAAGAGCCCTGCTCCAGTAACACACTGTTTAAGAAAACAACAGGAGGAAGAAAAATAATTTTAAAATCTGAAAATTAAATTAAGCAAAACAGTTCCCGAAAATAGTCAGTTGAAGCAGAGTATGCTCATAGAAGGTAGAAATAAAACTGCACTTGGTTTGAACTGATGCATCTTCTCATTTGACATTGTCCTCTGGGCAAAATAGTGTAATGCAGACATTTTGAAAGACTTGATTGTATTTCCTATGTAGCCTAATACTGCCCCATGTTCTAAATACTGCTTACTTCCTTACTGCTCTAGGATTCCTGCTTGTATTATTGCCCTGTGCTTTGTTGTCTGTCAAAAACAGATTTGGCCGTGTTAGTCTGGTTTTTCCCAGGTTATCTTGACAACAGAACTTCTAAAGTGTAAAAGGCTATAAAGCCAAGCTCTGTCTACTGCTGTCTGTCTGTAAAGGACAGAGAAAGAAGCTCTGAAACTGCTTGTGAATCTGCATGAAACAAAAACTGAGGCACATGTGTCTCTGTGCATGCATGTAAACAAACAAAAGGGAAATGGAGATGAAATTTAAGAAGTCAATATTCAGGCTATAGTCTAATTTCTACTGAATTGGAGATTAAAGCCATTGTAGCAATACTGTACAGTATGGTTTGTTCTCCGCTCTCTACCCTCAGGTGCAAGGAAAGGTTTTTCTTTACAGAAAGACTGGGAAACAATGGTCAGATGATAACTCAAGGAAGGCTCAAGTTCCCTGTTTGCAGTCTAAGCACACAAAACTGTAACCTTCACACACAGAAACAGTGTTGTGTTGATGCATCTCTAGTCAGCCAGTAATTGGTGGTTTGTAAGCATAATCTGATCACAATAATTGTGGATATTTGGATTGTAAATACACACCACAAGAAAAAGATGTTAGGAAGCAAATAGAAAGGCTGTGGTAGTATATTAGCATCTGCTGTACTGCTAGACCTCTTGAAAACAGTGGAAAGAGACAATAATTTATAAAACTAAGAAAGCCTGGCTTAAATTCAGCTTCCGAGCCATCTATTTGAAAGCATCTAAGAGGTATTGACTAGCAACCCAGAGGGAATAACATTTACGTGTAATGGCCAATCTGAAAATGAATTTGAGCAACTGCACTTCTAGTAATTTTTTGTTTCCATTAGTTTTCCAATTTTGCCTGGATGAAGTTAGTTTGGAGACAGGGAGCTGAGAAGAAGAGACTTATTACTTCCAAGTAAGTGTCATATTCGACAGTCACCGTGCTGTGATACATGGGAATTGTCTGTGCAGTTGGGCTTCCAGAGACACCAGCTCTTCTATGACTATATGAAAAAAAAAGAAATTATTAAAGGCATTCAAGTGGGAACTTAACAATGAGTTGAGCTTGGCAACATTGACCATCTTTTTTTTTTTTTTTTTCTCCATTGTGCCACCTCCAGTGTTGCAAGAGTAAGGCACAGAGGAGAAAGTCATGTTGTACATGAGATGAGGGGGAAAGGTCTGTTCCTCCTGATATTTTGGTAAAGTTGTCTGTGTAGACATCGCCATGCGTCCTTCTCATGAAGACTTGACCATATCTAAGGGCACCAGGAGGCTGGGTGAGGACATCCACTAGGATCTGAGACTAATTCTACTGCAAAGGCTGATAAATCTTGTGAGCAAGATTTTCCAGCACGTCATAGGATGGGGCATGTTGGGCAACCCCTGGATGTGGGCAATCTTATTCCCCGTGAGCAACCAGCTCCTCAGCTTGTGTTTCTTCCAGCAGCCACTTCTTTGAGGGGGTAGCCAGACATGCTCTTTTGCAGGCTGTGGGAACAGCAGACAAAGGTTCTTATAAGCATCTTGTCCTTTAAAAGTATGGGACAGCTTTGTGTGCCCCTAACACAGGTCTGGTTTCACTCTGTGTCATCTGATTTTTGCAATAATAGTGCATTGTAGGATCCAGAGCTGATGGTAACTGGTGCTGACTCTTGAGTTATTTCTTAAGAACTATTGCTGTCACCTTTCACTACCCTACGGGTGAAGTGGGCAGAAACAGAACAAAATACCAACTGTATGGGAAAACAGCAAGAAGTAACTCACCATTAATTACTTATTCAAAGGGGTGGAGAAAGGTACTCTTTGGTAATTTGATTCAGTGGACTCTGTTGTGCTTTAGCATGTGATGTAAGCGTATTTTCAGTGCAGAGAAGTCAAGACAGTCAAGGAGTTTGGGTGAAAGTAAATGTGCAGTTGGACATTTTTCCATCCTGGGCACATGTAACCATTAACTGTGCACATGTTTGCAACCATGGCTTATTTGAGCTCTCTTTATTTTTGAAACTGTGGCACTTCCATTGAAAGGGCTTTTGTGATCCTGCTCACCAGAATACTAAGCACTCAACATGCCCCTTGACTACTGCCTCTTTGCTCTCAGCCAGGTGGGGACTGAAGTGTGAAGCTCATGCTTTCTATAATATGTGATCCTTCTTTAGTCTCTTTAAAAGTTAGAATTGCCTAGGTTTTGCAAAGAAAAATGTCTGTATTCAGGCTTGCTGATTTGTGTGCTCATGGGGCAGAAAGAGAACAAGTTGGTGTAAGAGTTCTTTCAAACAATATCCTGTGGCTTTTTAAATGGTAGGATGCACAGCATCACCTCTGGGTGATGTTGTTGTCTTTGTATGGACAAACTATTCTGCTTATGCAGCTTGTTGCATGCTGCTTTCAGTGACCATTAAGGAAGTGTGCCAATGCCTCTTGGCTACGTGCAGAAAAAAAGGAAAAGAAAAGGAAAAAAAAAAAAAAAAAAAAAGGAAGATGAGAAATGTTTCTTCAAGGGTTGATTGCTTATACTTAGTGACAGTGAATCAAAAAGGAAGCCCTGGCCAAAACCATAGCTCTGCTGAAGGAAGATCCTGGGGGAGGAATCTTTGCTTTTGGAGTGCGTGCTACTGCTTGTAACTGTAAGTGAGACAAAAAGAGAGAACAGAAATCTAGGCTTGGAGAGCCATTGTCTTATGCAAATACACAGGTGTACCTAGGAGTAAATGCAGGTTCCTTGGTCCTCCATGGGAATGATTATGATCCAACAGCTGACCAACACTTCCAGTCTATAACACGTTTATTTTCTATTGGTAGCATGCAGCATTTTCTAAACTGAGCTGAACAGCAGCTGATAGGGATTTTTAATATATTTTGTGACCCTATTTACATTCCCTGTGTAACTACAGTGACAAAACTGACAATTCAGCCTTGACATTAGCATTGGCAAGGTTAGCACAGAACTACTGTGTACTTTTAAATAGCAAGGAAGAAAAATGGTGGTGTAAAGATCCAATTTCCTACTGGCTGAATGACCTAGTGGACTGCAACCCATGTATTTTCCTGAATTGCATGTATTCCCAGAGACTGCTGGATACTTGAATAAGAAAAAGGCCACTTCCAGGGGGGAAAATAGAGTTTCAGCAGAGAATAAAGG
>NW_008618253.1:54272-56635 GCF_000691845.1 Merops nubicus
TATGCTTGATTTGTTTGTTTGTTTGTTTGTTTGTTTGTTTGTTTTTAAAGTAGAAAACCCAAAAAGTTGAAAAGAACAGATACAGCTAGGCCTTCCTGTAACAGTGTGGAAGAAATATACACTGTGAGGAAGCCAAACATATCCTGAGGGGTAGCAGAAAAGGTGTCAAAGATGTTGGCTTATTTAGCTAGAACGGCCATTGCAGGTATCTGTGGAAAGACCTATGAGAATGTGCCAGATCCTGATACTGAATGGTCAGAGAGCTCTGTAGCAGTAGATACTGCATTGGGTAAAATGTGCTTTTCCAGGGAAGAATAGAAGTAGCTTTTGAGTTCTCCCCAGCCCCTGTTTTTACCAAATCTGTGCATTTGACCAACTTGGGAGCCAAAATCAATAAGTAGATGGGAGCAGATAATTTGGCAGTGCTGCAGTAACTGTGAGTTGAGATGTCTGGGACTGCCCATAGCTGCAATGAGCCATAAATTATATAGGTCTGTATAATATAGGGATAAAGGTCTCCATGGTGAGCAATGCCTGCTATGGGACCCTTGATTTTCTCTGGGAAATGTGGAGTTGGGAACAATTGCTGAGCAACAGCAAACTGTTTTAACAGGAACGAGGTGTTGTCACATTGCTCTTTAAAGATGAAGGGCAATGTGATGAAGGTTTAGTTAACTGCCTGAGTAACACAGGCTGGCTCATATTGCCTGGGATTCCTGCCGCTTCCCAAATAAGGTATAGTTAAACTGAAGCAGCTCTTCTGCAAAGACATCTGCTCCTCCTCCACATGTGAGCCTTGGAGAAATAGAGAATATGCTGCTTCTCCTGCTGTCCTCGTCCAGCAGCTAATTACTCTCCAGTTTTTGCTGTCTTCTGTGAGTCCTGGTTTGCAACAGACTATTCTGAACTTCCTGCCCCAGGACCTCATTAGGCCTTTGGCCTGATGAAACTAGAAAAAGTCCATCTTTATAGCACATGGCTTTTTCCTCACACAGGCTGGCACTTCTCAGCCTTCTGTTCTGTAAGCTGATAAATCAGCCTTCATTCTTCCCTCATAGAAAGTATACTCTGGCTGGTGAGATGTCTATATGGCTTTCTCTGAGCCTTCAGCAGTGTTTAACATCTTTTTCCTAGCTGCATAGCATCCCCTTGGTGTTTCCCTGACCTGCTAGTCGGAGGCACTTGTCCTCTTTCTGTTTCAGTCCCAGCTCAGTCCCCGGGCCTGTCAGGCAACATGCATGGTGCTGCCCTGCACAGCTCCACCACTGCAGGATGAACACAGACAGGCACAGGCTACCAAAAGCTGTTTCCTCACAGCCTGAGCATATCCTCCAGCATAAGTGAGGAAAACCTTTCTCAACTCTGCTTTGCTGTGGGACTTCCTACCAGGCAGGAAATCTTACAGTCTCTGTATGCAGACCGGCAGCAACTTCCCAGGTCTTGTCTTCTCCCTGACCTCCCAAGAGGATGAAATCCCCATTCCTACAAGGCTTTGGAGCTGTTATTAACGTGAGGAGAGGCCCCAAGAGCTGGGTGGAACACTGTGAAAATGCACCAACGAAACCAGCTTCGACATTTCCACTGCATTGACAGCTGGTGGGTGTTCACTTACTGTGACTGAGTCATAGAATCATAGAATCATAGAATCATAGAATCATAGAATCATAGAATCATAGAATCATAGAATCATAGAATCATAGAATCATAGAATCATAGAATCATAGAATCATAGAATCATAGAATCATAGAATCATAGAATCATAGAATCATAGAATCATAGAATCATAGAATCATAGAATCATAGAATCATAGAATCATAGAATCATAGAATCATAGAATCATAGAATCATAGAATCATAGAATCATAGAATCATAGAATCATAGAATCATAGAATCATAGAATCATAGAATCATAGAATCATAGAATCATAGAATCATAGAATCATAGAATCATAGAATCATAGAATCATAGAATCATAGAATCATAGAATCATAGAATCATAGAATCATAGAATCATAGAATCATAGAATCATAGAATCATAGAATCATAGAATCATAGAATCATAGAATCATAGAATCATAGAATCATAGAATCATAGAATCATAGAATCATAGAATCATAGAATCATAGAATCATAGAATCATAGAATCATAGAATCATAGAATCATAGAATCATAGAATCATAGAATCATAGAATCATAGAATCATAGAATCATAGAATCATAGAATCATAGAATCATAGAATCATAGAATCATAGAATCATAGAATCATAGAATCATAGAATCATAGAATCATAGAATCATAGATTCTGAAGAACTGCTCTCTAATGTGTTCTCTCCCAGCCTGTATTGATAATGCTG
>NW_008618254.1:0-26477 GCF_000691845.1 Merops nubicus
CCGGAGCCGGCTCTCAGACAGCGGGGGGGCTGGTAAAGGTGCGGTACGAGTGCGTCCTGACTTGTGGCACAGAAGGAGGAAGGTGGAAGCGAGCGAAGAAGTAGAGAAGGTTAAATCCTCGCTCAAAGCAGAGCGACCTTCCCTCACCCTGTTTGTACGACTCGCTGAGGCAGGAGAGGGAAAGGGGTGGAAGGATGAAAGTGCTTCTCGGGAGCCCCACGGAGCGGTAAAAGCAGTGGGAAGTTCAGTCACCTGCTGGTGGAGCCTGGTCTGAAACCCCGGTGTAATGGACCTTGCTTTTGAACACAGGAGAAGTCACAAAACCTCCCTGCAAGCAAGCGTGCACAAAGTTAATTTATCCTTCTCCTGAAAGTTTTTACATCCTCTCCTTTTCTGCATCTTCCTTTTCAGCTTTCCTGTGGTCCTGGCTCTGTTTAACTCCTCTCAGAATAACCTGCCTTGGTGAAGGGAGGCTCTGTTAGAGAGGGGGGGGAAAAAAGTCCTCAAAACCAAATGCTATCTTTGTTTAAAGCTATTTGTGGATCAAGGTTGTGACTTTACTGTGAAATAGTGTGGCTCTTCCTTGCTGATATTAAAAACACAATAACACATTAAAATAATCAAAGTCTTGGGAGGTAACTAGGCTGAAATACAATTCAGCAGTGTGAGACTTTAATGGAGGTTTTGCAGTTCCCCATCTCTCTTGTGAATAAAAATATAATTAGTTGTAGGCCTTTTTGCAGCTTTTCTTTTTGCCTTTTATTTGAAGAAGTTCTTCAGGGTGGAGATTATAATTTATAATACTTTTAATCTTTGCCACTTCTTTCCTGAGGTCTCTAGCTACGTCTTTAGATGTTTGTTTGTTACGGTATGCTGTTATTTTATTGGTACAGAATGTTATTTTGAAACCTGTTGTGTGTTGATGAGTGGATTAGATTTCCTGTGGACCTGTCTGAATTAGACTTGTGATTGCCTAATTGCCCATGATTGTGAAGAATGAGAATCAATAAACCACGTCGTCCTTCTAGTCTCCCATTCCTCTTGCAATGCATTTGTATCAGCCACAGCACGGCCTTTAATCTGCTTGTCATTGTGGAACAAATAATAGTGAGTAGCAGTGTTGTACCTGGGGGAGTACGTAGGTGAGGGAGCTCCTGTTGCCTGGTCTTTGGCTCAGAAAGACACTGAAGAACATCCCACCTCCTGTCTGCACTGGGAAACTGGGAGCACTTCCACATCCACCAGCTTGGATGCAATAGGAGACAGCAAAAAAAAAAAAAGGGGGGGTTAAAGTATGGATCTGCTCTTCTTGGATTTCTGTTCTGTTTAAAAGTTGCAGCTGTAATTAGTGACCTGGAGTACCTGCTGTTAAATTCTTGGATCTGTTGCTGGATGCCACCATGAGAGTTTTCAGGATGGGCTATCAGTGTGAGTGGAAGCCAGCAGGTCCTCAGCATCTCCAAAATGTAGGGAGTTTTAAACAGACACCTATATGCATTTCATAGCTGCAAGGCACTGAAGTCCCAGCTGGCCTCCTGGATGTCATAGGACATTAACTCTGTCCACACCTTCTATATTAAAAATCCAAGGACTCTAGTGAGGCCAGATACGTTAATCCCCCAGAAATCAAATGAGAGCACAAAGCATGAACAGAGCGTAAGGAAAGGGAGATGTTGTCAGTGCTCAGTCCCTTGCAGTGGCAGGAGGAGGTGAGCAGGGTAACCAAATCCTGGTTAGAAGCACTCCTGGTCTTCTAGAAGGAGGCAGAATGGTCTCAAAAGGCCCTTGCTGAATAGGCACAATATTTTTTCCAGTCCCAAATTTCATGGCCCATATGATCTTACATATATAAGCACCACCCAGGCATTTGCAATGATTTTCTGCAGCACTTCCAAAGTACAGTACAGCTTTGGTATTTCTTCTCTAGCCACACTTGGTCTGATGGTTTAGAAGAATGAAGCTGAGAATAGGAGCAGCTGTATTTAGGTAATCAGGCTTGAAGAGTGGCAGAATGCAGCCTTGTTGCTGTGCACCTTTTCCAGGTGTTTTGCTGTAAAGTGGAATGAAAAGCCCATGAAGATGTGGCTGAGAGTTGGGGCCATCTGACAAATTCTTTGCATAGATTCTTACTGGGTCTTTTGATACCCTTGTTTTATCCCACAGCACTCATGCTTTCCCCTGATCCTAGGTCCAGAAAACTTAATCTTTTTGATTATCCCCTGCCTCCATCCCAGCTTTTCTCTTTTGCTGCAGACTTGTGCTTCTCTGTCTCTCAGAGGAGGTTATTCAAGCTTTCTGTTTGCCTTTAGCTTACAAGTTTTTTAGATGCTGTATGCCCTGGGTTACTTCTTGGATACCCCCTCAGAAACAGCCCTGACTCTTGCTCCCTGGCAGCTGCTTGCAGCTGGTGACAACAGCACGTTCTGGGTAGTTTACATCTTGGAAACAGTGCTTCTCCTCCTTGCACGATGTTCCTGGAGTGGGTGGTCCTGTGGCTTTAGCCCTGCAGCGTGTGGCTGAGGTCTGCAGGGTACCTGGGATGGAAGGAAGGTGGAGGTGTGGGAGGCGTGGTGCTCCCTCTCCAGACCAGCCAAGAGCTAGCCAAAGAAGAGGAACTGAATTATGCAGGAGGCTCCGATGGCTCGATCGAATTTCTTTCTTAAGTTTCACTGGCAGACTTCAGTTTCACTGCTCCTGAGGTCAGAGCCTGATGTTGGGGAGTTTGGTGAGGGTTTGCTGTGGAACAGAACTGTGAGTTTCTAGAGAAGCCACTCAGAGCCCCAGTGTGACGTAGATCTTCCCATCAAACTAGTTTTCCATTAATTAAAAAAGTGTGCACCCTAGATAGTGTGAACTCTTTGAGAAGAGTGGCAGAGAGGAGTTATTTATCCTCAGCCTTTTAACACTTTTTTTTGACCTTTGCATATTTCTTCTGTGTTACTTATTCATGTCTCTTGCATATCTGAAACATCTTTGCTGAAACCTACAGCAGGATCATTGCTCCATTTTCTAGCTCCTCAACCTTATCCTAATCAAAAATGTAAATACATGCATAATGATTTGCATGTCATTAACTTAAGAAAAAAGCACTGTCATGCTAAAATCAATGTTTTTCGGAATCTAATTTGCCTGCCTGCCTGAGAAGTGGCACCTGGAATTCACAAAGCAGGAATTCTGAAAATATAAACTACTTGCAGCACCGCTGTTTACTTTCTGCATTTTTCAGGTCAGCCAGGGAAAAAGCACAATTTAAAACTGTGGTTGTGGTGATTTTTCTATCCAGTTTCTCTCCTCAGTCTTTATGAAGACTTCAGTAAAAAGCTGCACTGCATTTTTTTTTAATTGAAAAATGAACAAACTTAGCAGGGTGTATACTTACACTCAACTTTCCAGCACCATTCCTGACGTGATCTAACACATTCCAGAAGTTTCAGGGAAAGTACCTACACCCGTGGACAGGAACTCTCAGATTTTGAGGAATACAGAGAAACCAGGAGAAAATGATGTCATTGGAGCTAGGGTAGGAGCGTGGCTGAGCCTGGATTTCAGTTTCCCCAGCAGAGAGCTTTGTGTAGGAACTGAAAGCTCAGGCTGTGAGTCTCTGTATGGAGCAATCAGTAGACAAGGATACGACACAGGCACTTTGCCAGCAGTTTACACGAGTTGTTTTTGCTTGATGTCAGAGATGCTGAGAATAAAAATTCTTGGCTTGGCTGTGGAGATGATTGTCACCGACATCTCGGGGAGGCTGAGTGCCTGTGTTTGACAGAGTCATTCTGTCATTAGGAATAAGGTGAGTTTTAATTCGTGATTCAAAGCTGGGATCTGAAACGAGCCCTTGCTATGCATCGTTTGCCCAGAACTCAGGTCTTGTTTTAATAGGCTGCCTGCAAGTCAGTGAGTCTGTAAGTGTGTAAGCCAGCACAGGGGCACTTTGCATCAGATGCCAGGGCGTATAAAGGTCTGAAAGCACTCACAGTCTCTGAAAGCAGGATTATCAGCAGTACTGCAAATACTCTGTGCTGCTGGAGTGCATTGTGCTGTTGGTCAGAAATGCACCTTCTGGACTTGGGGGGACACAGAAAGTGCCACTGTTATTGATCATTGGATATAGCAGCTTTAATGTGTCTCTTCTTTCAGGAAGGTGGGGAAAAGAGTGTACAGCATTTCTGGTGATACAAATAAAGAGCTTGTTCTAAATGGTGAGATAAAACATAAGGCAAACTGTGGATCAGATGGAAGTTTCAATTATATTTGAAAAAGCATTATGAATTTCTTTGCTGTCCCACATTTAGCATATGGTTCTGTCTGATGGCTGAGATATAGCAGCTGTATTTCGTGCTCAGCATTGTTTCTGAAAAAATTCTGTGTTAAAGTAAGCAGTATATGATGTCACTTGAAAAAAAAACCCCAGACACATCCTTTTTGCTGGCAATCAGCTAGGTTTTTAGAAACCAGCTAGGCTCCTGTGTCGTGATGGAAGAAGCAGAGGAGAGCAGGGCACCCATGCTCACTCCTGAGCATTTCTTCTTGTTGTGTGAGTAGTCTGGTGTAGCCTGTGGGGAGGTGTGTGTTGTGCTCAGCAGTGTGTGTGCTGTGTGGATTTGGTAGCTCTGCATGGCTGAGTGATGGGATGCTTAATGAGGGCATGCTGAACCATGCAAGAACCCTTGTGCCAACACCTTCTTAGAGGCACAGGAGACCAAGGCTTTACAATTAAGTAAAATAGGCCAGTGTCTGCTCTCCATCCCTGAGGGCACAGCACAGCACAGCTCCTTGGAGTCTCTGAGTATCCGAGTTGTGCCTGTTCACTCACTCTCTGGGATCCCAGGCTGAGCAGGCCAAAAGTGTGCTGCTGAGACCACAGGCAATTCAGCCACATAAACAAATTCTGGCCTGTTTTATTTACTGGAAATGTTCAGGACACGTGATGTCGTTCTTCTGAAACTGTTAGTGCACTTTTCATGCAGAAGGGGTTGTTGGATAGAACTGATTTAAACCATTTTCATCCCTACTTTTGGGTTTCAAATGTCTCTGACTCAGATTTTGGAGACAGGGTTGTACTTTGCCATGTTCATCGCTGCCATTTCAGATTCATAGTGTGCACATGCTTTTTGTTTAATTAAACTTTACTGACAAAATATCAGCAGAGCGAGTACTTGACAAAAATGAGAATTGTAATGAGGATGGAGCCTTTATGGAAATACAGTTCTGGGACTAACATCCTTTCAATTACAAACAGAGGCTATTTACTCTGGCTGAGTAAATTTTGAAAGTGAACCTCAGAAAAACAGTTAAGTGGTATTTTTATGTTCAACACTGACTGTGAAGCTGTGAAACCATTGGTTTAAGCTTTTAAATTTAATCACCAGTGTAGAACAAAGAATATATTCCACACTTATTCTGATTATCAAGACAGACCTCCCTTAATTTGTGTTAACAGTGTAAAATAAATATTTGAAATCATTCAACCCTTCCACCATCATGACTTTTACCTGGGGATGCCAGAAGAGGCTATGTAGGAAAAGTTTGTGACTTTTGAGATCATCTTTTCACGTTGTTAAGTCTCAGGTAGGGAGAGTGAGATCTGTTTCTGGGTCATTTACAACGGGGTATGGTCACTGATGGGTTGTACCAGTTGGAATGGAGCCCATCTGGAATACTGAGGGGAAAAAAGGGTAGGTGGGAAAAATGAACAAAGATTATAGATATTAAAGAAGTAGACATAGAGAGAAAAGACCAAAAGTGAAGCCTATCACAGTTAAGGTGTTGCATTATGTTAATCATAACCAGGCAGAAAGTGTTTACTCACCTCAAAGTGGGACGTGGAAGTAAAAATAATCAGTGGAAAAGGCAACAAGAGAAGTATTAGAAAAAGTCCTTAAAATGCCACATATTAAATCCTGCTGGTAAAATAATCTCTGTTTCTGGTGAAAACAAATGTCTCTATTTCCAACCCCCGTAAGAAATGTCAAATTATTTCTGTCAAACTCAGAGTTGGTCAGTTCTGCAGCTGAAAGTCTGTGATGTTGACTTAGGTGTAAAAGAGTCAAAGTTACTCGTCCCTTCTTGGGAAATATTTGTTTCCTCTCAGGATTTTTTTAATAAGAAATATGGACCAGTCATTTTGGTAGCTTAAGGTGTCACTGACAGTTTGTCACACACCATCTCCCATCTAATTTTTAACCAAAATGTAGGCTATAATTAAACTAGGCATATAATTAAAGAATTGGAGATAAGATTTTTCTGGGAACAAAAAGCTGCTTTTGTGATGAGAAAGGCCAGTGCTGAGAGCCCATCGAGCTGTTTTAGCAGCAGGGCTGATTGCTCTGCAGGGGGCTCTGAGTAAATTACCTTGTCATTTCGCCTGTGTGTCTGTTTGGAAAGCAACTTTTCCAGTGAGAGGGATGTGATTAGGGGATCTGTCACTGGAAACAACGTTGCATTTGGCTAACAGTAACATTTTTGGTTAAAATCGTCGTTTCTAGAACATTTTCCCACTCCCCTGTATGTTTGGGTGGATCCCAGGACATGTCCTTGCAGCTTTGGTGTTAGCAGGAAGAGTAGATTTCAAACTGGCAGGTGTGAGCTGTGGAAATCTTCCACGAGCTCTTTTGGAGCAGCTGCTTTCCAGTTTGGTTCCCCTTACAGGCTGCCATCACTGCAGCAAGCTCAGTCACTTGGCCCATTAATTTAGTCTATCATGTCTACATATCTGTAGCCATTATTTCTGAAAAGAGATTTTTATGTACACTATAAATGATTGTAGCTGTATAAAACATTACATCTCCCTTAAATGATAACCATCTGATTAGCCAGTATTCTCACAGGACATGACTTTGGGGTAGTATGTGGATATTAGTGGTGTTATTATACACTAGTAAGGCTGCAGAATGATCCTGCCATCAGTGCAGTGGGCTGTATCATTCCAGTCTTCTCCTGGAAATATTGCAATAGGATTTTCTGAAGTGTGTTACAACCTGAAAAACACAAGGCAGAAGATGATACCCTTTGCTACTCCTGATAATACCCTTTCCTACTCCTGATAATACCCTTTCCTACTCCTGATAGCTATAGATATCTTTGTTATCCACTGGCTCTTCCTAGGAATAATAAAAAGAAAGGTCACTACTGGGCAATTGTTGTTTTTTAACTTTGTTTGGTTGTTTTATATATTTTTTGGTTTATATTGCCTCCCACAAGCTGGAATTACTGTGGGAGCAACAAAAGTTGATGTCTACCCAGGGACTAGTTCAGCTTAGTCATTGCCCTCTCCTATCATGTACTGAAATGCTCTTCAGATTAGACTGCCAAAAATGGAGATATTTAAAATAACATGGCAATGTTTTTAGGTAGACAAGACTCTTCCACCTGTCTACTGCAGGCAACTGCAGTTTATGAGCATGTAATTCATGTTAGCATCAGCAAGACGTGTCAGCCACGGGCTCCTGAGAGGGAAGATCTACATGAGGACTCAAGCAAAGAGACACCTTTTTGGTTTGGTTTTGTTTTTCTTCACTACCTCCTGTCATAATGAAGCAGGGTCAGGAACCAAGGCAAACTTGTGGCCTGCAGTGAATGGTGTACAGGGCTTTACTGCTTTAAAATGCATTTAATTAAGGGTTGGTTTCATTTCACCTCACTTAAGTGCCTTCAGCAGTGAATAGAGAATGGTTCTTCTGGAGAGACCTTTCCATGGGGCTCAGCCCTATCTGCAAGGCCAGGTTTCTCTCTTCCACCTGAACTCACAGTGGTGGCCTCTTGGCAGGGATGGAAGACCTGGCTGCTGTCCCTCACAAATACCTGCATTTGTGCTCTAGTGACTCTCTGGCTTGGAGGACCTGAGGACCTTCCAGGTGGAAGGCTGGCTGCTGTGCTTGCCATCATCCTCTCTCTAAAATGGGCTTGAAAGCTGCTTGGGAAGTCAACAGCCCACAGAAATGGAGCACTTTCCTTCTTTCTACTTTCAGCCCTGTTCCATCCACTTTGATCCATCTGCTCCCCTTTGGAAAGCACAAGGCCAGCCGGATGGAGGAGGGGTCTGCAGGGTGGTGTGTCCAGAGAAGGGCAACAAAGCTGGGGAAGGGTCTAGAGCCCAAGTCTGGTTGAGGAGCAGCTGAGCCTGGAGCAAAGGAGGCTCAGGGGAGACCTTCTGGTTCTGCACAGCTCCTGACAGGAGCCTGGAGCCAGGTGCGGGTCGGGCTCTGCTCCCAAGGAACAAGGGACAGGACAAGAGGCAATGGACTCAAGCTGTGCCACAGGAGGTTTTAGCTGGACATGAGGAACAATTTATTCTGTGAAAGGGCTGCCCAGGGCAGTGGTGGAGTCCCCATCCCTGGAGGGGTTTCCAAGCCGTGGAGATGTGGGGTGAAGGACACGGGGCAGTGGGGACCTGGCAGGGCTGGGTTAGCAGTTGGACTTGATTATCTTAAAGATCTCTTCCAACCAAAACAGTTCTGTGATTCTAGGTGTGTGAGGGATGAGAGCTGGTGACAGAGAAGCAGCCACCCCCCTCCTCCTGCAGTCTGACCTTAATTCTGAGGTTTTCTGTGGCTACCACTGCTGCTGATAGTCTCTGTGTACCCTCTTTACAGCTTGTCCTCTGATGTCTGCCAGCTTACCAGCCTGTAGCTGAGGTGTTATCTATGCTTTGCAAGTACCACAAGCACCTCCTGCAAAGCTGAACCGAACCAACTATTTTTCCATCTGATGAAAAAGCATTATAGAAGAAAAATGTGCTTTTTTTTTTCTTTTTTAAATGCTCCTGCTGCGTGAACCAGCAAATGTGCTTCACCTTGCCGTAAGCATAGTGTTTACCTGATAGCAAAGATTACCTTTAAACAAATACTTGAAAATGTTAGCATGAAAGAACTTAGCTTTTGACAAATTCTGCTTTTTTACTCTGGCCTTTGCACCTTCCCAGTGAGGTTTGAGAAGTTGTGGGTTTGCATCCCTGTGAATGCTGCTTACCTTGTCAGTCACCTGTAAAATGAACAGGCAGAATAAAGCAACGTGAGATTTTTAGACTTCAAAACCTGGGAAACATATTTAAGGAACAAAAGTGTTTACTTACTGTACTTTGAGACCCTCGGCTGGTGTCAGCAGCTCTGCTGAAGTCAGTAATTTATGGCACCTTGGAGCCGAGCTGAAAATGGCAAGTGTTGGTGCAAAGAGCAGGCGTTGGGCAGCAGCCTTTAAATGCCACATGGGAGAAAATATGTCAAGATCCCTAAAAGATCCATACCACAAAGAGTTGTCCCTTCCTATGCCATCTCAGCAACACCATGTTCTTTGGTTTCTCTCCCAAGGACAGTGATACATCCCAGAGAGCTGTGAGGTTGTTTATACATCCCCTGGAGTTGGACCATAGTGTGTCACTGTTTCTTTGGTTTCCACTGGGTTCTGTTTCTAATTCCAAATATCTCTATACAACAGAATTCCTGTATCTGATGACTTTCCTGCCTTCTCTTGTGTTAAGGACAGGATCTTCATTTTTAATGAGTTCCTGAAACAAAACCCAGCTGTATGTTTCAAAGGCAGAAAAGAGAGAGGGGTCTTTTTTAAACTTCAGCTGAAAACTTAAACATTTCCTTGAAATTTTCTCTCCTGAGGCAATCCACCTATTTTGTATGAGTTTCTCTTCTGTCAGCAAAGCCAGACTAAAACTTCAAGGATTACTATGAAACCTTCCTCACATGAGACTTCAGATTGACAAAGAAACTCCATGAAATTAAACTCATCAAGCTACATTTGACTTCTGGTTTTGTGAAGCTCCCTCGCTTGCCAGACCAGATGGGACAAAAGTACAATGCCAGTTATGCTGAGTGTACCAGTTTAGCAATGTTCCCAGTTCTTGGTAATACACTTCTAGCAGAAATTGCAGACTGACTATTTTTGTACAGTTTGTCCATGTTTACTATTTCTATTTACACAGAATATTGTATAGTCCAAGGTGCTATGGGTAGTAGTGTATTCATTATTTTCATCTTTACTGATATCTAAGGCCCCAAACTCACTTGTTCCTTAGTGTAAAGCCTTCTGCTAAAAGAACATGTAGCCCCATCCAGGGAGGGTGTGAATTCCTGCTTTGGTTTCTGGCTGATAATGGGGACACTCCTCTAATTCAGGCTTTCTTAAAAAGGACAGTGTGGGGCAAAATCCTGGCAGCCTCACTGGACTATCATGTTTTCAGAAGAGTCACTAAACTAGTTAAGAACTATTCTAGGTGCACGATCAGTTGTTTTGAGGTAGATGGAGGGACTGTTGGTATTGCTGCTTCTGGCAATACATAAAACTCACTGGAAGGCTTGAAATTACCTTTCCACATACTTCTCTTCCATTGCAAAGGTCTTCATGATTTCTTAGCTCATGATGGAATGTGTTGCCCCGAGGACTGCTCAGTGAGGTCTCCTAGACAACATCATTAAGGTGGTCTGTCCTTTGTGAAATGTTTAGGTTTCTGTAAAGAGAACAGAGTGCTGTGGCCTCAGAACAGTTGTTTTCCATTTCTTGAAAGGAAATGTGTTTCAAAACCAGTGGAAATAAAAACATGTGTAGGCAGTTGATGGTTATATGCACTGGGAAACTTTTTTTTTTTCCCTTTAGCTATTTCATCCCAAGCCATAGCAGTGGCAATGATCCCTAAATCAGGCACTAGTAAGGTACAGGGGGTTTGTGTAGTAGGTTTAAACTCAAGATAGAGAAGCACACAGAAGAAGAGCTTCTGCTGACTTGTAGTTCTGTCAAAGTAAATGCTATTTTAATTCCACAAGCATGCTCTTGAAACAGTGCTAGCTGCAAACAATGTTCAGTTGGTTCAGTAGGATTTTAGAAATTTTATTATGGCAAAGGAAATAAGTAAGTTAGATTTTTAGTTTGTCATACCTGGAGTATTCACATCCAGTTTATCTCTTGCCAGGAAAAAAAAATCTTTAACTGCTCTGTTTCATTTCTTATTTACTGGATTGCCTTCTGGAATTGCTGTGGAGGTTGCAGCTGTAAATGTCATCGGTGGCCAGGTAATAAAGGAAGTGTAACCTACCAAGGTCTTTGGTAAAAGTTTTCTCCCTCTCTCCACAGAAATGTAACAGGCAGTTAACAGCAGAGGCTGTAAAAACCTCCAGGGCAGGGCAGTATGGGCAGCTGTCAGTCAGGGTGTGGGTGGAGGGGGTAGGACTGGTCCCCTTGCAGAACAGTCCTAGAGCTAGAGGAGCCAAAGAGCCATGGAGCTGAAGGTCAGACATTATCAACCTTGGAACATTCTGGGCTTATTCTGGCTTAAGCTGTGCAAGGAGAAAGGGTGCTAGGATACTTGTGGTAAACCTGGCTAGAGCTGCTGTCACTAACACTGGCTGTCCTTTAATGAGCAACAATTCCAATGTATCATAGCTGTTTCCTTTGTTCTAATTTTAAACAATGCTGGTTTTCCTTTTCAGAGATCTGTATTGTGTTGGGCGTGCACAAGAAGGTCCTGGGAAGAGGACTGAGGGCATAATTTTTCTGCTATGTAGATGTTTAGTGTGACATAATTCTTCAATACTATATATCTCTGCATCTCATGAAGGATGTAATGGGGTGACATGGGATGCAAAGGGAGAATTAAGAAGCTGTGCCTTCAGTTTGGAGAGGAGAAGGCTGAGTGTGAAAGAATTGAGGTCTTCAAAGTCATGAAGGTGGTGGATTTGGATGTGGAACTGCTGTTCATTGGGTTCTGCAATATGGAAGATGTATTTTGTCTCCAGAAGTAAACCTTAGTGTGTTGTGGGGCAACTGAGTAACCTCTTAATTGAAAACATTGCATTTCAGGTGGGACTTTTACTGATAATGTTGTGTTTTAAGCTATTCAAAATATTGGTTGTAAATTGAATGATAGGTAATGAGCATAAATACCCAATTTGCTAATGATGATGCTAATAGATCATTAACTGATCCTGTTAGCACTTAGTGATGATACTTAATTTGGGTTGCTTACTATTGTGTTTCCATTTATTGGCATTAATGAGGCACGCAGAAGATTTATCTGAAAAATACTGCTATAAACATAATCCTTATTGTTTTTCCCCCAAAACTATTTATTCACTTTTCTGTTTCCTACTAATAATCAAGTAGTTATAATACCTATGCCTGTAATTTCTGTGCAAGTGTCCTGACAAAATTTATGTTCAGAAAGTGTCCTTGTTTTCAGTGCCATATTAATTTCTTGTGATTTGCCTGGGATTGGTAATGTTATAATATTCATAATACACATAAGAAAGTGCATTTTGAGCTCATGAGATTCACTTGCTCTTGTTTCTTACCTGTTTTGTTAGAAGAGGTAGGAAGTGCTCTGCTTACTTTCTCCAGGCACTAATAATGGTACATATCTCTCACTAAACTTCCCTCAGGCTTAAAGAGTTGTAACACTGTTTTTTTTTTGTGCATACTAGCTGCTTTATATAGTTATTTTTTGGTCTACTTTCTACATCTTTTCAAGTTCCAACCTAGCTCTTCCAAGACTAGGAGGATGCAGAGGAAGCCAGGGGAAGAGTAGGGCCAGGATCTGCATTGCATGTATTAGTAATGTGATTTAGTATCTTTTATTTTTGCTCTTTATTTCTTTCCTAGCATTCTAGTTACTCCTGTGAACGCAGTGCATAAAAGTGGCATTTGCAAAACACTGTCTTGAATGGCAGTAATTAGCTCTGTTTCCATTGCTCTACGTGTAGAGCTGGTTTTGCCCATGTCACTTCATATTTATCAACCTCATATTTGATCTGCTGTTTTTCTTACCTAGTCATCACTTTCTCCTGCTGCTCCCTGCTGCCAGCTCCTTTTTTCCCTTCAGGTTTCTCCTAGACCTTTTTTGAACGTTAAGCTGGAAACACTCAGAGGGTGATGTAATTTTGCTGTTTGATGTTGCTCCACAGAAAACTAGTGATTCCTTCCCTGTAGGAAATAGGACCCAGAGTTGTTCTTGGGAGGAAGAGCGCTCTTGGGCATGCCCCAGGAGAGCTCAGAGAAGTCAGGCTGCTCGGATCTTACTCTATGGATTATTGCCACTACTTTTACAGCTGTTTTGTGCTCCCGGCTTTTATTTATTTCCTCTGTGAAGCCAGAAGAGGATACTCAGTCACCTGGAGATTAAAGAATTGCTTAAGGAAGCCATATACACCCATCACCAAAGGAGCTTTTTTCTGTTTCACACACACAAATGTGCTCTTCACAGTTCCAGATACTTTTCTGTTTTCTTTCTCTCTTTTTAAGTCCGTGGTGCACCTTGGAATTGTACTTTAGGTCAGGGTGACACCGTGCAGTGTTAGCTTTGCTTAATTCCTGACACATACACCTCTGTGTTTTCAAGGGGAGGGAGGGTAGGGTTGTTTCTCTCTGAGAATGCATTTGAATCAAAATAGTGTTTCTCAGGGTAAAGATCACTCAAACAGAGGTTACAGCAACCCTGTGTATATGAATATTTGAATTCACTTAACAGGCTACATGGCCTTACACTGCTTTGGGGCACATTAACATTCATTTTTTAGCATGGCAGGTCAATTCTCTGTACAGCAATCTACATATTTGTAGAGCTGGTTTAGTGATCTGTTATGGATGTCTTTTTATAGGTATATATGATTTGTCAATACCTTATTTTTTAGGGGATAAATTTTCTTAGTATTATTTCCATAGTATTTTGGGGGTTAAACAAAAACATTTGCAGATAACAGAACTAAGTCACATGAACAAGAGTAATTAGCCTGAATTTAGGCACATAAAACTAGGGAAGGGAAGGGAACAAGCTGTGAATAGAAGAAACACATGGCAAGAGGCAGCATGACCTGTACTTGAAAGTTAGGGGAAAATGTATGGACTTTCTTTAATTGTATTTACACTTTCTATATTCTAGACAGATCCAAGTTTGTAAAGATTGAAGGCCCTGAATGGCATTAATAGTATGAGTAGGGATACAGCACCAAATCCATCCCCTGGGGAAATAATAGCTGACCTGTGCAGTAGATCCTTACCCCAGGCATCAATTTGTTTATTTATCTGGATCTTCCAGTAAGGATCTACCACACAGAAGTGCAACAGCCTTACTGCAGAGAGTAAAACCAGTATGTCATTCCTTCGCCATGAAAATGTCAGTGTATTTTCAGCCAAAGTAAATAAGCATTGCATCATTTGGTTGACTGGCATGGGATTTATTTGTCTAACTTGAGATCTCCATTGAGATTTGTGTACATCTGTCACTTTTACTCTCCTTTCTCCCTTCCCTTTATTGGAGAAGATGTGTTTGCCTGGGAACAGTGACTTCCCTGGGGATGGTGGGTTGTTAAATGAGACTCAGAACTGATACCTGGTTGTTTTGAACTGAGGTTGTCATCTTAATGCATTGTTTGCATGTGGCTATCCAACATGCACAAAGACTCTCAAATTTGTAAGCTGGGGAAAGCTTTTGTATTCTTCCATTTGTTGTGCTTCCAGTTTCACTGAACCATGTTTGCTCTCAGTATTCATAAGGGAAAGAAGACCATCCTGTCCTTTTTACTCACTTAAAAGAGAATGCATTGTTGGTACAGATGCCCAAGATCTGCTTCTGCTCCATGTGCCTGCTGGGTTAAAGCACATAAACATGTGTTGTAACATAAATGAGTCTCATCTTTTTGAATACTCTCCAACATGTATGGAGATAATCCCATTTAGGCAGCTCAAAAAATCCACTGGATTTTTCTGTTACTTGCTAGTGTTAATTCTCATTCATTGTACACTGTGGCCTAGCACATTATGAAGCTTGTGTTTTCTTGTGGTTTTATTTCCTTGTCTGGTTCCCTTCCAGCTCACCACATTTCCTAATCCAAGGCTGGATTAGGAAGGTACATCCCAGATCCTGTTGAATCAAGTGACTGCATTTAAGGAGGCAAACTCTCTCCAGGAGTCTGTCTGAAATCTGCTACAAGGCAATGTTCCCATGCTGCTCTTTGAAAGGGCATCTTTCCCCATACTGTGCTAATGGAAGGAGAAAAATGTCTCCCTGGTGGACAAACCTTAACAAAATTTTAAATTAGCACAAGTGTTTTCTTTCCTATTGATGTGGCTGTCATAGAATTTTTTTGTAAGGTCAGTTTAATCTTCAGTGACAGGTTGATCAAATTATTTGAAAGCTATTGCTGCATTTTATCTTGCATTTCTATTTCCTGTAAATACCTCTGACACGATGTAAATCGCTTCATTTCTTCTGATAATGGCAAATGTTCTTTTTCTTCACCAAATTTTTAACCCAAGCCCCCAAAATACTTGCAGTCCTGTCTTCTTATGCCAACCTCAACGTGGTGCCAATAACCTGGGCTGAATGGGACTGGCTTGACCTGTGTGTTCACACCACTGGAGCTGCAGGCAAGACCTGAATCACTGACTTCTGAGCTGGTTGGCTCTCCTTGCACAGCTCTGGTTACTCACCCTTTCATTACTCCATCTTTCATCTCCACTGAACCATAGCTCAGCCAGGAAAGTGAATAAATTCCCACCTTTCACTCAGATTCCTGTCTTTAAGAGAATAATGAAGAAATTGAGCTGCCCTCAGCGATTTGGGATTTATAACTGGGGGGAATAATCTCCCTTCTGTTGTCAAAACAGTAACAAGTGTTTCCACAAGGCAGCAATGATTGTTTAGCTGGTACATGTAAATAAAATGGAGCCATCTGGACTGCTGAAAGCACAACAAATAGACTACTCTGCTAGTCTGAGTGGAATAAGTCTGTTCCTTCCTTTTAGGTAACCAGAATTCGGGGATTTCATTCATTTCTTGAGAAGTTTTTTTTCCTTTTGGTCAAGAGCTGGTAACAGTCACAAGATTTTGAATGGGCTGAAGTCTAAAAAAACAAGCAGCCTGCTTTTGTTTGGTAAATGCAATTGGTAGGTTTTCCTCTTGAGTTAAGGCTCAAAATCCAGTTACAGGTATAGGTAGAAACTGGGTGCAAGTCTTTCTGTGAATTAAAGGTTCAAAGTTGTCCACCTTCTCAAAGGACAGGAGAATAGAAATTTTACAGTGCAAAATTTAGGGTTGACTTCATCGAGTTGGACAGGCCTGATGAATTACATGAAAAATTACATCTGAGATGAGCAACTTCTGGCTCTTCAGAAAGCTTTTATTATTTATTAATTATCATGGATTTTGCAGTATTTGGGAAATGAAATAATTATGAACTGTGAATTGAGGATGACACATTTTTCTTTCATCACTGATTGCTTATAATTTGCAGTAATACTTATTACTTTAATTATATTGACATTTTGTGTTTAGATAAGCATAGGAAGGAGATATTTTTCTTTCCATGACTGAACATTTTTTTAACCTACTGTGAACAGGCAACAAAAATGCAAGAGCTGATGCTAGTCTTTGTTTCCTTATCATAACTCAGAATTTCAGCTGTTAGGAATGATATTATTCCTTATACATTGTGGATTTCCTTATAAAATGAGTCTCTGTAAGCTTATGTTTTGGAGTGGAGACGTTTCATGTGAGACATGGTGACCATAGTCATTGAACAGGTTGCTCATAAACTATTAGCAAGACATCCAGATAATTTTGGGGGATGGAAAAGGATTGTTTGGGTGTGTGTTTTATTCTTGAGCTTAACTTCAGTGTTTAACTGGAGTGTTGCATATGCTGCTGTTGCTTTAGGAGCTAAGGACCATCATTTTATGAAGTGCTGGGCAACCAAATTGCTTCATGTGATCTCTTCCTATTTAAATTCTCCTTAGTTGATGACATGTTCAGAGGGCTCAAGAATCTTCATGACATGAGTTAAACCATGCTCTGCTTCAGGTGGTTGTCAGTCCAACTGTTTGTAGTACAACTGCTATTTAAATACATTGCAAGCTCTTCTGATCCTGACTCTTCAGTGTTTGCCCTAAAGGGACCTTTGAAGTGAAGGTTCTCCCACACAAAGTTATCTGCTGGAGAAGCCAGTGGCTGTGAGTGGCATGATCTGAATCTGTGGCTGTCCCACTTTGTGAGAGGAGGAGGGAAATTGAGAAAGCTGTTGCCCTAAGGGTTCCTACTGCAGCTCCCTTCCTCTGGAAACCTCTGGTGTAAAGCAGCACAGTGACACGCTGGATTAAAAGTTCTACAAGACTGTTTGGGCAGCAGCACTGCCCAGTGGACTTTTGAGTTTGGGAGGGATTTCTGCCTGTTACTGTGCTTGTCCTGTTTAAAGCCCCTGATTATTTGTTTTCTACTTTAAAGTGAGGACAAATTTGGAGTCTCCCTAAATCAGACCAGCTAGTTAAATTCAGCTTATTTTGAGATGGCAAAGTTTGGATCTTCATAGATCCTGCTAAATGTATATTTGCATCCACTCATTCACATATGAGTTGACTTACGATATTCCACATTTATTCAGGCTGATCAAGCTTCATACATCAAATATGTAGTTTCCTTGCTCTTGCTGTCACCAGTTTTTGCTTCATATGCTCATGGTATGGCACCACACCCCTCTTTTGGCTTCCAAATGCAAGTGGCTGTAATCTTCTGGCCAGCAGTGCCCAATTTGTGTGGCCCTGGAGCAGGACCCTGCATTGCAGCAAGGGAGTTGCACATCCTCTTAACTTCCCCCATGCACTGCTCGTCCTGCATTCCTCATGGCCCAGGTTTTGAGAGGGCTGTAGTTTGCCTGCAGGTCAAAACCACTAAGTAAGGTCTAACAACTGTTTAGTTTGCTAACTATTTTGAAAGTAGGTTTACTAAGAGCCAGTAAGATCAAGCTGGCTGTAACAGAGGTCCAAGTGGGGTCCATGAACATTGGATAAAACTAGGCAAAGTGCTAAGAGCCTGTGTTTAGTCCTCTGCTGTTGCACGGTCCAGGCAGAACCTGTCATGGAAATGACCTGGGTCTGCTGAACTGGGCAGCACAGCTCAGGCAGGTGGGATACTGTCCTGCTCAAAACTTAGCACCTTGTTTTCTCTCCTCCTCTGAGTCTGGGCAATTGGAAGAAGCCTTCTCGTGCCTGGGTGGGAAGGGATGGCTGAGTGGTCTCTTCTGTACATCTGCTTTCCACTTACATGGAGCATCCCTGATTTTGTGCTAAATTGTCTCATTTTTGCATATTCTGTCTCTCAGATCCTTGATGCTGCATTTTTCCTGTGTCTGTCTGGAGACTGTGTGGGACTGTGGAGTTTCCCTGTGTCTTTAGTGTGTATGAAATTAACAGTACGTATTTATATTGTCTGCATTTGGACAGGAATGAAATTCTGGTTTTTGCTGCCATAAGTAGCAGATAATCTGAAGCTAGAAAGCATCTGGCATTTTTGAAGACCATTCTCTGCTGCCACACAATATCTGAGCATTGAAGCTGTTATGTTTAGACTGCCGAGCAGGAAAAGATTAGAGTAGTCGAGCATAGCAGAAAACCAAGAGAGTCACAAATCTGTGAATTCATTTCACCAAGTGTTCAGGCAGCTGTAGACTTCATATTTAGTTCTAAAAAAGGTCCACGTGGAGTTCTTGCTGTTCAGAATTTTAAATATATGCCCAAATATGATCTATCCTGATGAATAAAATAACTGTTTTTCATTTCCTCAAACTGTTTTCCTGACTCTGTTCACGTTTCAACCTTGTGAACAGACTTGCTGTGTTTGCTCTGGCTTTATATAATGGCAGAATTAGATGATAGTAGTCTCTCAAATCTCAGATAGCTCTTCCCCTGCTTAATTCATTTTTCAGCTTGTCCCTTGGTTCTTTGCTGAGCTGGAATCAAATCAGGTTTGCTGATTAAGTCTCTCTCAAGTAGCATTTGAATCCAGCATGTACATATGTGCTAGAAACACAAGTCTTGGTCCTAGTACTTACCTCAGGATTTGAGCTCTCAGTTTAAAATAGGGAAAAAAATGCAGAATTCAATATGCATGTTTGGGGTCTATTAGTATTAAAGACATCTGGGAGGCTTTGAGTGTGACTGAACTAATGGAGTGCCTGGAGCCTTACAGTGCAAAGTGCCTTCAGCTCTCTATAAACTGTATGAGTGTCCTGTTAAAGCAGCAGTTGGCACTTTTGTGTAGCATTACTGGACTGTTTTAGCAGTTCTTGACTAAACTGGGTCGTGTGAAGTATTCTATGGCCAAATGAACCCTCCTGATATTCATGTTCTGCACACACCACATAAAATGATCTTTGATTTCACAGGCTGCTGGTGTTGTAAGCTCATGTGCCAATAAGAGGGTCTTCAAGATTGATGACTTTTTTGTGTACATAAAAATAGAGAGGAAACACTCAAGATCTTATGAGAGCATTAAGGTTGTGAAGGCTGTGTTCAGAAAAGTTAGGGTTGGATTAATGAAATGCATCATTTGATACTGTATTAATTAAAACGTGCTAATCCTGTCATTGAATGCTCCCAAATGCTTCATTTTGGAGTGTTTCAGTATATCCATTTTCTGTGCCATCCTCAGAAATATCCAGAGATGGGTATTTCTCTGTGGCTGTGCAGACATCTGTGCAGATAAGCTGGCTGGTCAGCTGGGAGCCAGTTTAGAATGGGAAACTGGGGCCACTGGGGTGTGGAAATAGCATTCAGAAGTTCTACAGAAATGCTCACTTGAGTTTGCCAATATGGTTGTCTGATTTTGGTTTGTCTGAGTGAGAAAGTGGGGAGAGGAAATGCATGTTTGTGGAGAAGCCTATAGACATGCTTTATCTACTCAGTTGTTGAGTTTACATGAGCTTTGTGCTAATTATGTAGTAACTTTTACTTTCCTAGGTGTGCACCTGGGCATAGAGAAATACTTTCAAATGTTAGCTTCCTTTATAGAAGATTCATGAAACCTACATATCACCATGAAAAAAAAAAAAAAAAGGAATATGAAAATATTGACATTGACATCCCACTTGTGAAAATTCATACAAATATTAGAACCTTTTAGTTTTGAATCTTGCCGAATCTGGGGGCAGATTTGCCCCATGTCCTTTCGGGCATGTTTATTCTGCAGCAAAGGCTTTCCCCCAGCAGTGGAAGCAGCTGCAGAGTGCTGGGCTTGGGAAGCCACGTCCTGGCTAATTTGCCAGGGGGAAAGGAGCAGCAATAAGAAGCTGAGGAGAGAGGACTATAAATACCACATGGCTGCAGCTATGCTGCTCCCTGAACCACGTTACTGTTGCTACACTGCACACTGCAAAAACGTCAGAGCTCTTCACTGTACAGCATGGAATCGTGGGGAAAGAGCTAATCCTACTCTTTTGTTTTGGCTTGGAGTTGTGGTTTGGTGTGGTTTTAGATTGATTTGGTAAAGAAAATGGCTTATATGACCATGCTGTCTGTTTTTTCCCCCTTTCCTTATCCATCTCCTTCTACTTTCCAGTGGCTTTTTGATTTACTGCTCAGCCCCAGCTAAATTTTTTAAAGGAATGGAAATCTCTGAAGGTTTTCTGTTCCTACAAACATGGTAAAAAGGGATGATTTGGTGAAGGAGAGACCCTCACTAGACCCCACACATAGGGAAGGGCAGGAGGTCAGCACTTGCCTCTCGTGGTTGGCTTGTTGCCTGGGGGATGGGTGAGCCTTGGGCACAGCCCTTGCCCAGCCACACATGGAAGCACCATCTGGAAGAGAAACCTGTTGCAGTAGGAGGTGGTGGGGATGTGCAAGTCACCTGGGATTTCACGGCACAGAGGTTTGTGTAGGGATGGATCAGAAGCTCTGAGGTGAAGAGGAGCTTCTCATCTACTGACCTCTGCTTGAGGAGAGGAGGGAACAGGGTCTGGGATTTGTAATTTTTTTTCTGCATGTGGTTTTCAGGAAAATCCTTTTGCAAAACCAGAAGAGAGGACAGTTCCTCACGTTTCCAAGGATGATCTCTTCACTGTGCCACCCCACTCGGCCTCACTAAGAAGCTGGTATCGGAGCCTTTTAATTTGTCTTCTATGAATTTTCTATGTACAAACACTCTCATTTAAAGAGCTTTTCCTAGCTCTTGGCAAACCACTTCTTCACATTGATTTCTTATCCTTAGGGTTAGCTCTGGAGAGCACTGTGAAAAATAAGTTAGCATCCAAAAGACAAAATGGAGTCATGCCACGGGGGAATTTTTGTAAACAGAATTTGGCCTCCACACGGAACCAACTGCTGGCATTCTCCTCTCTTCCACAACAAAGGGCAAAAATTCCCTGCAATGAATTTCTGTAACCTTTATTTGTGTGGGGTATTTAGTAGCAGAATGCAACATTTATGTTGCTTCTATTATGATTTGTGTTGTTTACCGAGGTCCCAAAATATTTCTTTAAGGCTCAGGCTATTCCTGTGGATGTACCTTTAGTGAATCTCAATAATATCTATCCAAAACCAAACAAGTTATAAACCTTTCCTAAAACCAGCAAAGCTTGGTTCTGGAATTTTTTGAGCAGATGTGTCAGCATTTGAAAGCAGTTTTGGGAAGTTTCATCTGTGATGGATATTCCAGGTAGTTCTTTCTCCTCTGTCTCTGGATCCATTTAGAAACTGGAAGCTCATTCTTGTAAAAGAGAGTTTAAAAGTGGAAATAGTTTCTCCTGTCTCTCAGAGATTCAAAACCTTGTTGTAATAGTTGGTTTATTTTTCTTTGCTTTTCATCTGCTGACTTCTTTCCTTGTATGGATTCTCTTTTTTGCCCTGGGAAAAGCAGCTGATGATCTTTCCTTACCTACCATTGCTGTGACCTTCACAATCATGGAGGTCACATTTCTATCTTCTGCTCTAAAAATGCAAAACCTACTGGTTTTAATCTCAAATGCAGGTGCTTCTATGTGGTACAAAATAGAGTTGTTCAGTGTGAGAAATGCCCTTAATAGTTTTTTGGTTGCCACTGTAATGTAGTTGTGCAGAATTCTGCAGGTGATGGAGGAACTTGTGAAATACTTGTATTTTCTTCCAGTTCAAAACTTTTTGGATAGGTTTGTTGATTTATAGTAAAATATGTCATAGTCAATCTTAAAATAATGGGTTAAATACAATGAAAGTATGTTTAAATGTTTGAGTATGCATTTACATATGAGCATTAACTATTACTGGAATGTGCCCAGTAGGAAGGGTGTAATAAAGCATAGAACAATGAGGGGTGAATTTGAGGTGAAGTCAGTTTTTATTTATATTGGAGTAAATGGTGTGGTGCCAATGATGGTCACAGAATTATCCTCTAGTAATTCCAGTTTCACTTATGATCATGTTCTGTATTTTTTCCTGGGGCTGCATGACTGCTTTACACTTCTCTTGTGTCTAATAGAGAGGGGCTGTTTAGACCTCTTAATGTGGTTAGAAGTAACAGATGTAGCATAAGCTAGTAGTATTTTTTGATAGAGTTCTGTACACCAAAAAGTAAAAAAAGTTTGTCCAACTTGTTTCCTTACTGGAAATATCTGGATTTTTCCTTCCATTTATATCTGTAGAAGGAGGAAATACATGATAGGCAATACTTCATCTCAGCATGAGCTCATCAATGAAGGCAATAAAATTTGAATTTAGTCATGCACTCCTTCTTGCAGACTAACATATTAAAATCTCCTTTGTGCCGTGAGCATTTCTGCTGTAGAGATTTTGAACAGGGTGGCCATTAGGTCACTGAATTTTTTACTCCTTGTGTCAATCTTCTTTACATCTTTTTGTATTTTCTACAGGAATCCGAGATGAGAGGGCTCTAGATTCTGGTGATCATCTTGACACCCTTGCTCTCACCTGTATACTGAGAGGTAAGTGTGCCAAGCTCATTTTATAGACAAATCATTCAAGTTTCTCATGTCAGGTGGGCAAACCTACAGTTCCAGCCCAGGACTCCAGCCCTGGGTCACGCTGGATCCTGCTAAAGTGTGTTTCAATAAACAGGGGGATGAAAAATTCTTGAAAAACCTTCTTGGTGCTCAACAAGGAGAAGGTTCCTCATCTTGCTTTGCAGTGTTGGGTGGATTAAAAGGATGATCTCAGGGCAGAGGAATTTGCAACTTAGCTGTAGGGTGTAGTGAAGATGGATGGTGGATCTTGTTCAGCTTATCCTCACATGTAACAGCTCTCTCCCTCCTCCTACCAAATCTACTTTATGTATGAACTAGCAGGTAGATTAATGTTCTAATACTTCTTGTATGAAACATGTTAACCCCTCTGTTTTTTTCTAGGAGCAATTTATTAGTGAGTTCACTGCAAATTTGCAATGGATGTTAGATTTGGCCAAAGAATTTCTGGGGTTTTGTTCTAGAATGCCCTGGTTGTACAATTAGGTGAGAACTGGTGGACTGGTGAGTCCATGTAGAACCTCTTGTGATAGAGAACAAACAAGTTCCTTGTATCTTTTTTTCTTTCACCTTGTCTGAATGCTGCATTTTGTGTTTTCTATTCAAAAAGGCTTCTAGTCTGTACATGTTTTTAAAAACTATTTTTTTTTTAATCTTTTTGATTCCTTTAAAACACAATTTTAGAAGTTTTGGTATGTTTTTATGCAAAACTTCTTCAACTAGAATTATTTTATGGGCTTCCAGCTCAATCATTACAAAATACATCGAAACTTTAAGCTCAGAAATCAGCAAACTAGAACAAAAAGGACGTTGATTTAAAATTAGGTTTCCTTTGGTAAAGCTTGATGCCTCTGTATGATCTGAAACCTAAAAAACTCATTTTCTCTGTAATAAGAGAAACTAGAAGTCTTTTTTCTTGCATTGGCTGCTGCAGGTGTCTGCATTGATGCACATTATGAACATAGATCAAAGATAAGACAGTGAATCCTAACTATCTTCGGGTGAGTGCTGGAAGGAGAGTGAAAATACAAAAATTATGTAAAATGTGTGAGGGGGATTGCTGTAAAGTGTGTGGTGACACGGAGTAGTATAATTTGGAGCAGTGGTCTGTAGAAATGGAAAAAAGGAGGGAAAGGTTAAAAAAATGTGTCCCTCAGAGGCCAGTACAACAATTTCTAGCTTATCAGACATTCAGTAATTGACTGATTCTGTGGTGGTGCCACTGTCAAAGATAAATATTTACACCAATCAAAAGAGAAAGGTGATGGTACAGAAATGGGTGAGGAAATATGGGTTTTAAGTGTTGTGACAGTGTGAGTTGATGTGAATAATCATGTTTTATTGGTTGAAATGTGGAAGTGAGTTTGCAGTGGTGGACAGGAGTTTCTCAAGAGTCAAGCTGGTCGTTAGTCTGCGACGTGACCCAAATAATCCATCAGAGCCCACACTCTGACAGTCACTCCCTGTATGGGATGTGTATATTTGAATGGGATACATAAATCAGAAAATGTGGCTGGTGAAAGGAGATATGTAAAATAATTCTTCAAATAGGAAAATAAACTTAAGTAGCTCCATTTTTCAATTATTTGCTCCATGCTATTAAACTGTTGGTGGGAAACAGAAAGTCCTCATCAGTGGATGGCTGAACTACCTTGCAGATGAGTCTGAAGCATAAGGCACAGCAGTTAGCTTTGATAATGCATAAACACTGAAATATAGTTTAAAACATAGATGTGATTGTGTAACCTTCATCCTGGGTCTGTGGGTTTTGTAAAAATATTATTATAGGTCTTTGTTGCAGATATTGGTCTCTGGGTTGGAGTCTTTAAGTTAAGAGTTTTTTTTTGTTGTTGTTTTTTAAACATATCTATATCTATTTAACAGCCTGTATTAAAACATATAAAATACTGGA
This sequence comes from Merops nubicus, assembly GCF_000691845.1. Classification (NCBI taxonomy): domain Eukaryota; kingdom Metazoa; phylum Chordata; class Aves; order Coraciiformes; family Meropidae; genus Merops; species Merops nubicus. Next base: position 24,634 of record NW_008618254.1, read on the forward strand.
ATGTTAAGGGTCAGGGCAGCCACTAGACAAATGCCAGATGCTCTCTATTAACCCCTCTCCCCAACGGGGAAGAGAAAGGGCATAAGGGAGAGAGACTTATGGACTGGAAAAGAGAACTAAAACAGCTTTAAAGAAACAATAACAATAAAATAATGAAATATATACAAAACCAATAGTGAACCCAATCCCCCTGATGGCAGTTGTGTCACTGTCACCACTGATGCTGTGGAGCAGGCGCTGGGGATGTCCTTGAATGGACTCAGCTGCAGACTGGAACTGGGTTCAGGAGCTGGGTTTAGGATCTGGAGTCAGCTACACATGGATTGGGGTTGAAGGCAGAATGGACAGAGTCTTCCTTGGACACAGGCCACTGAAGAAGAGGCTTGACCCCCTGATCCCTCAGCTTTATACTGTGATATACATGGAATGGAATGGAATGGAATGGAATGGAATGGAATGGAATGGAATGGAATGGAACCCCTTGTTGGTCAGTTTAGGGTCACCTGTCCTGACTGCTCCACCCCACAGGTGCCACCTCTTACAGACTGCACCCCAGTGTGGTGCACAGGATTAAGCAGTGACCTTGGTCTGCACAGGAGCAAGTCCTGCTGCAAGGAGGGATGGTCTGAGGGCCATCCTGCCCTGCCTGGTTCTCCTGCCAGGGCAGTGGTGGGGCAGCTCTGGTGCTAGCATGCCTCGTGTAGATGTGGGGACAGCCCTGCATGGCAAGAAAAAAGCAAGCTAAGCTATAATGGCAGGAAATGGAGCTGTTGGACATATTGATAGCTGCGGTTCTCAGTGGGAGAGAGCCAGCCCTGGTGACCTGTCTGTTGGGTGGCAAGTTAGAAGACAACCTGAAATGTCATTAAAAAAAACTGAGAAGGAGCTGGTGGCTTCCTGTGACCTAGGGGAAAGACAGGAGAAGTGTCAAAATGATGAAGTAGAAATGGAAGCCTATCAGAATTTAATTTTCTTGTATGCTTCCAGTGCCACCAAAGGAGCAGAGATGGTCACTCTTCACATGTGGCTGAAAAACCATGTGGAGAAGAGTTTAGATTTAAAGCCAGGAAAGGGTTTTGAGGTGAGGCAGCTAGTGATGGCAAGTTGAAAAAAAACCCCACAAAACAACCAAACAACTGTGAGGCAGCCTAAGTAAAACATGAAGCAGACAGAAACCCTGATGGCAAATCTCTTTTTAATGCTTCTTTTCTTTCAAAGTTCAAATTGAACAAAATATGTCTTTGGTTTTATATTAATGCTGAGAAGGAGGGCATCCATCACTCTGCCTCTGCCTCCTTCATCCCTGCAAGCAGCAAAGCAGGGAGGGGGCTCAGTAAATCTCATTAATGGGCATGTCCTGAAGGATTTGGTTCACATGATGGGTTTAATTATTTCCTTCCCCACCCGGCTGCATGACAGGGTAAGCAGAGCTGCCTGGAAGTTGTTCTCTTCTAATGAGATGCAGGGGTAGGTAGCTCTGACAGCCTCCACAGCAGTGCTGGGAAATGAGCTGCTGATTAGCAATACACGTGGAAGGATTTGAGCAGCCCAAGAGGAGGAAGTTCAGCAAAGCCAAGGGTGCATCTCCAGAGGCCATCCCAGCACCAGGCTTTATGGAAAACTAGGAATCCTTTCAAGTGTGGTATTCCTGGGCATCATTCCTAGGGAAATGAGGTGACATGTGAGTGGCTGGCACAAGGGTCCCTGACTGTGAAATCCTGTATCATACCAATGGAGCATTTAGCTAAGACCTTTACTGAATACTTTCTTAAAGGCAGAAACTGGTAGTAGTATGCTTGGGAGTGTTAAGATGACATTTTTTAGGCATATTTTAAGCATTTTTT
>NW_008618255.1:0-38372 GCF_000691845.1 Merops nubicus
CCCCCCGCCGCCGCCTCCGCCCGCCCAGCCCGAAGCTTCTGCGCAGCGGCACGCAGGAGCCAGAGCTCCCCCGGAGCGCAGGGAGGACGCAGAGTGAAGATTTGGGGTTGCGGCGCTTCCACCTGCCCGCACAGCCGAGCGTTTTTGCGAGCCACCGCGGTGGGCTCAGAGGCAGTTTCTTGCTCCCTGCTGTCAACGTCAGTATTTGGTCCAGAGTTTCTGCTGGGATTTTTTTAATTGCTTTATTGCAATCTTCTTATTTTAATAGAAGAAAATCCCCCTATAATTGCAGTGTCAGCTCAGAATCTCATTTCTTAAGTCTCATACTACTCTACCTATGGCTCATACTATTTCTTCAAGGGGAGAGATCCTTGAAACTAGAAGTTGTACCATAATTCAACCCTCCACAGGTCTCATTCCTATCTAACAGTTAAGAGATTGCTTTTACTCCAGGAGTTTTACCCCTTTCCCTTCTTTTGCATTTTTTTTTTCTCGTTTGATGTTAAAATTGCAACGTTCTTATGGCTGACAAAGGGCTTGGGCCACAAATACAGTTTTTGTTTGATTGGACATCATGGAAGAGTTAATAATGTTGCCAGGAGAATTTCACAGCTATGTGTTGCATTAGACCTGACCTTTTCTTTGTTTTTTGAAAGCTGGGGTGTACACTTGGTGGTAAAATATAGTATTGCTAAACTAAATGAAAGCTAGACCACTACCCAGCTGCATTTCTTTGTGCACACAAGTTAATTAGTGTATTAATTTTATTGTGAACGTTAAGTGAAATCATACATTCTGCTGGAAACCTAACCCCTGAAAAAAAAATCCTACTGTATTTGCCTTGATTAGGTATCCAGCTAAGAATAAGCTTCATAATTTGTCCAGCCAGCCAGATTTCCATTAAGGGCAGGGCATGATCTGCCTCTCAGAACTGTGTATATGATGAGTTTTGTAAGTAACATCCTACTTTTGAGAGCGGTCGCTGGCAGCAGGGACTCCCCTATAGGGAAGTTGTTACATGATGTAGTCATTGCTTCTCTCACTGAACAGTCAAGAGTGAAACAAATGCTGTTAAAAAAACCCCAACATTTCCCTGTGTATGATGAGGTAGTGGCATTATCTATAATAATTCATGAGAAGAATCTTTTGGGCTTGGTGAGTCACCTAAGACACCTTTATTGTCCTAATCAAAGAGTAGTTGCATCTAATGGAGTTGTAAATTGCAAGAGCAACTCATCCCACAGTGGAAGCCAACATTGGTTCACCAATTATACACCGAGCTCCATCGATTTCTTGCAAAGATCTTTGCTGACTTTAAAAGTCCTCAGAAGCAACCCACTAAAAGTTAGGTAAAATGCATCCCTCCAACCATTATCAAGGTCAACAATGAATGGTCTTGAAAATATCTTGGAAGTTATCAGGCAGTCAACTGGTATGCACAGGTTTTCAGCTGAGGAAGCAGCTGCTACATAGAGATGTATCTCATAACACAATGGCTCCAGAAAAGACCACATGTACATTTCTCCCTGTCTGTCTTGCTCATTGCAAGAGAATTCTCATTTTTCGTTATATTCTCCTGTCACTGCTCTACTTTGTGGCTGGTTGAAAGTTTTGCTCACAGCAGTTCCCACTTCTGTAAGTCTAAATGTAATTCAGTACGAAATCACAGAGGCCTTTCACAGGGGGAATCTGATAGCATCACTTAAAGCAGCGTGAGAAGAGTAATGGCCATTGCCAGGGATCAGTTTTACTCACCTCATGGGCCAGACATATCATGTTGTAGTAAATTGTGTGTAGCAGAAGACATTGATTGCAATTAGGTTCCCAAGTACACGAGAGGTCAGATCTATAACGAGTTTTTTTTCCCTTATTACTTCTGCCTGAATGATCATCTTTCTCTGGACAGAGCTCAGGCTCTGCCTTTATTCCAGACCACTCTGGCAAAAAGTGGCAAACATGAGGGAGAACTAAAAATTTTGTGGATTATTTGTGCATATGCTGAGTAACTGTTTTACCCTGTGAAAGTGAAAGCCCCTGGGCCTTCAGTCCCTTCCTGGGTTCTGCTCAGGAGTGCTGGGCTCCAGCTCTGCCACCCGCAGGTGTATCCAGCTATGGATGCTGTGGACCTTGGCTTGCAGGCTGACTACCTGACCCTGTGGAGGTGTCTGATGCTGTGAGCTCCCCCTTCACTGAGGGTGGTGGGATGTGCCTTACTGGAGAAACCCATCCTTTTCCAGTCTCCATGGGGATTTTCTGTGGGTCCTAGCCCCTGGGCTGCTGCATGGCTAACTGATATTAATGGCTTTATATTCTGTAAGGAGCAAAATACCTGCAGAAAGAAAAAGATAGTGCCATTTAGCTGGTAGCATAGAGTAAGTGTGCTGACCTTTACAAGATTCAAAGGTAAATAGATCATCATAGACTTAGGTCCCATTTCTGCTAAGCCACAGCAGAGAACAAAGAGATAAATTTGTGTCCATTCTTCTGTTTTCTATAACTGGAGTGTGGGGTGGGGGTTGGAATCTTTAATGTCTTTGTAAAGTGCAAAACTATTTTGTTTGGTTGATTTGTTTGTTTACAGTCTTTTAAATCTACCTGGCACTTGAGGCTTCCCAGTGGTGAGCTCTTTCGAGTGAGCAGCAGCCAGCCTGCTCAGCTGTTCTCATCTCTTTTTCTCTTCCCAGAACTAGGAAAGTCTTCTTACAGTGCAGCTTCACCCTCCAAGACTTCACTCTTGTGCCTACACTTTCCTTGCTGCAGCTACATCACCTGCATGTATCACTGATGGGGAATTGCTGTAGGGGAGAGGTATGTCACAGATGAGGTTGGATGCATCCACTGAAAGGTCAGAACTAATCTGTAGCTAAGCCATGCCCTGTGCTTTGTGCTGGTCTAATTCATCTAGCATCTAGAAAACATTCTGGAGAAATCCATTTGGTCTCTTGACTGTATTCACTCCATATGATCTCTCTGTGCATGATACTATGTCAGCTGCACAAGTTTTTTGGCATTACCATTTATGCAGGCCTTCCTGCAAAGAGTCAACATGCTAATCCTGCTGCATAGCTCCACGGGAATTAAATCTACCAGATGCCTTGAGGCAGCACCAAACAGTTCAGTTATAACAGCCAACCAACAGCAGTTAGATTCCAAGGTGATGTGGACAGTAACTGTAATAGTCTTTTCATGCTTGTCCCTCTTCACTTCCTTTCTTAACACAGTGCTAAATTTGGCAACGTTCTGGTTTTGGGTTTCCTTTTGAGAAGTGGATGCAAAGCCACAATCTCTCATTTGCTAAAAATAGCCATATGTGTGATTCCGTACGGAGGGAATTGTGCTGAGGCTTGCACCTGCCAGCTCTCAGTTTAGGACTGTTGTTCTCTCCAGACCTCAGCCTCTGTGCAGAAGTGAGGAAGGGTTTTACCAGATTTTAACATGGAATGAGTCTTTACTGCTTTTGCAAACCACTTGTACATACTGTTTTTCCTGTGTAGACAATCATTGGGAACATGCAGCATTTGATTTAATTTCCTGAGGAAATGCAGCCAGATTTGCTGGAGATGCACATTTACGGAGAGCTCACATGCTCTGTTACAGATGGAGTGGGCTTAAGGCATTTACAGTTCAGCAGACATTTTAAGAAGAGCTATGCAAGGGCTAGTAGAGATGTAACAGTCTGAGAAACTGTCTTCCTTGCAGCTGACATTTTTATTTATGAAGATATGGTTCCAATTTTAGGTATAAACACACATCAGTCTCTCAGCTAGATCCCTTGCTCAGATAAATGTAGTTGATTTTTTTTTTTTTGTTAATGCTTGCAGGAGTGGAGCCTTAAGTAGCAGAAAACCCCCAGAATTTTCTGAGGAAACCAGCAGCAAGATCTCCTGTAGAAGAGCAGATCTCTTACCAGTAAACTGACCTAGGATATTCAGCTCTGTTGCAGGTTGTGCTGTTGTGACAAGTGTTGCTAATCCAGCATCATGCACCTTTACCTGCTTTGGACAGAAATGGGGAGAACAGGGTATGTTAGAACAGGTTTCCACAATGCAGGTTGCTTCTCTTTCTGTCAGACAAAGCTCTTGGATTGCCCCAACCCAGGTACAGGACCTTGCACTTGTTGAGACTCATGAAGTTCACACAGGCCTACTTCTTGAGCTTGTCCCGATCCCTCTGCATGGCATCCTGGCCCTCAGGCATGTCAGCTGCACCACTCAGCTTGGTGTCATCTACAAACTTCCTGAGGGTGCACTCGATCCTGCTGCCTGTGTCATTGATGAAGATATTGAACAGCACTGAAGATTTTAAACAGCACTGAAATGTTTCTTCCTGGTGCTGCTCCTTAGGAATGGCTGTACAAAGAAGACCTGCATCAGCTGCCCTGCGTGCCTGCCATGGCCACCACAGGGTTAAGGACCATTTTGCTTCACATGAATGATTTATCTGAACACTCCTCTGCCTGGGGGAAGATGAAGTGCTGATTCCTCTGTGGTGATGTGTGATAAATGAAACTAAACCTCAGCCTTAAAGGTTGTTCCAGATGTAAGGGAGAAGTGCAAAAGGAATAGCTGAGCTTTGAAGATTAAATAGAAACAATATATAGAAAAGTGTTTATAAAGTATTTGCTTCCACCTAATATTACATGGAGGTAATTTTATGCTCTGACACTCAGTTGCTTAAATTGTTAATGGTAAATTCTGGAGTTGTTGGCTTGGTGCCACTGTGCCTAGAACTGCATTTCACACCTCCAAGGGCTTTTCAAGCAGGTAACTGAGAAACTGAGCTTTTGCAAAATTGTGGAGTCAGCATCTTTTTCTAGTCACATTAAGTAATTTTTTATTATAAGGTCATGTAGATGTTCTGTTGAAGAGGATCTGTCCCTGGACATTTCATCTCATCATTTTAGCAGGGCCCTGTCATCCTGACTCAGCACAAACACTGAACCAGCAGGGGTAGGAGAGCAGGAAACCCAGTGGAAAGGCTGCCTGCAGGGAGAAGTCTGGGAGATTCTTCTGTCTTTGTTCCCTGTAAGCCCTTCCAGATGGGGAAGGGGCTTTCTTTCCTCAGCTCTGAGGGGCAGCAAGGCAGAGGCAGAAGGAAGATCTAACTGTGAGCCAGTTCTTGGTCTCTAATGCTCACACCTGCCTCTGTGGCCTTACGGCCTCAAGGTGGCTAATAAAGGGATAGTTTGGCTTCTAGCCATACAGTGAAAGATATTTAATTTGAGTTGTTTTTTATGACCTGTAGTTTTGGGTTATCAAATCAGAGACAGGCAAAAATGTGTATCTTGTCCCAAAGATGAAACAACTGGAATGAAAGGGAAGACAAGGAAATAATTCACCTTCTTAAAGTAAAAGGACTTACTGACCAAAAAAAAGACATTATACAGGAGCTCCTAAGTACAACAAGCATCATTTTAAAACTTATGGGAAATGAAGGGGACCTGCACAGAAATGGAACTCAGAAATTCAGTTAGGTCATCTCAGTTCTGGAATGCCTCTTCAGTCCATCCCAGGAATTGAAGTAGACATCAGTGAGGAATGACTAGAGAACGTCTCTGAAGGCTCTTCTTCAAATCCTGTATTGCAAACTTTGTCAGGCTGCTTTTTCATTCTGAGTACAGGCTGAGACAGAGTCAGAGAGCAGGAAATTCTGTCTGTGGAAAAAGTCCCTGTTTGGGGATCTGTAACGAGTGGTGGAAGTGATGGATGGAGTAACACTGAGCTCAAGGCTTAACCTGAATGGGCTCAGCTGTAAAAGTGATTTGGAGTCTTGTGCATGGGAGAATATTTTGCTCCTGACAACGCAGCAGGCTCCTTGTTGCCTCCCATATACCACCAACCTTCATTCTGTAGGGGGAAAAGGGATTGTGACTGGTATACATCAGCTTTTAGAAAATGATGGGGTTTTCCTTATCTTTTACCAAATATAGGCACGTGAGCTCTGCAGCAAGTAAAAGATACTCGTAGAAAGTGACATTCTGTGGTGCTTTATGTAATACACTGGTTTAATCCATTTATGCCTATTCGACAGCCAACCTCTTTGAGAGGCCTCAGCATCAAAACTCCAAGACCTGACCGAGTCTGCTGAAGAAATGTCGTGTGCCAGCAGGGGGCGCATGGTCACCGAGGCAGCGAGGGCCCTGCAGCGAGGTCCTCACCCCGGCGAGTCGGGCTTCAGAGATGGGGCGAAGTGACAGAACCGGTGAGCTGGAAACCTGTCCCTGAGGTCCTTTTGGCATGCACCGAGCAGCCACAACCACGATCCACCCTGTGTGTTGTTTAGCTAGAGCTCGTGTGTTTGCAGAGTGGGCCTGATTTCTTGGGACTGGGCACTGAAATGCTCACTGAATTTCCCAGGACTGTGTCATCAAGGCTGGGCATATTTGAGATGGTCGAGCACTTTTTCAGGCTGTTGCCTGTTCTGTCAGGGGCAAACTATAAATACACATGTGCTTCTGCGTTTCCCTATCTCTTGCTCTGTAAGAGGAAATGGGCTTGTTTTCATGTGATTAGCAGGCAGAGGAACTTGTGTAAGTGACACAGCTGCCCTGTAAAAACCCAGCCCACGGGCTTTGCTGCCAGAGGAACTGCACTGCCAGGGCTGATAGACCCCAGAGCAGCACTGCCCGCGCCATGGAGCGAGAACCGATGCGCATAAGGGAGGGCTACCTGGTTAAGAAGGTAAGTGGGCAGTTTTGGACTTGAGTAAAGGAGAAAGCTAAATCTGAACAGGTTGGGGAGGTGCAGGGAAGCATTTTCTTTTCAGCTTTAAAAAAAAGGATCATTTTTTTCCAAAAAGAAAAAGCAGTAAACCAATGTAATGTTAGTGATTATAGCTGTCCTTGCTAGTACATCTTCTCAGAGTACTACAAAAGGCATTTTGCACACATTTCAGATGTACCTTTGGATCAAAACATTTGTATTTTTATTAAGTAATGTCCTTAGTGGCATGCTGGCAGAACAGGTAACAGCTTGAGATGGCCACAACCTACTCGATTGCACTTAATCTCCAAGTTAAACATCAAGGAAGCATAGTGAGATTCAAGAGGTCAAATCACCTTGGCTTAGAGGCAGTGTGTGGGGCTATGGGCACTTCTCTTCTTGGGAGGGCAGTTGCTGCCCCACAGCAGCCTCTGCTCTGGAGTCTTCTGTGTCAGAGCCCATAGGATAGGGCCTTGACTTTCATTTGAATCCTTAGTGAGATCACTCTGGCTTAAAGCAGCCTAACTAAACAGTGTCCATCCTCGAGTGAGAAAGGAGCTCTCTCCTGTGGTGTCCCTGCTCATCAGGACAAGAATTTCACTCGTTAGAACATCTGGCTGGAGAGGTCTCTAATCAGGGACTGAGGCCACTCCACAGTCCTGTTTCCACTGGCACTGAAAGGAAGTTCATAAAGTAATTGCAAAGCTGCAGTGATGCTGTTGTGAGGAAGGAGAGTGCCAAATTTGTGCTGTGCAGATTGCACATCTCTAGTTCCAATGGCCTGATGTGTAGAGCAAGTGGCTCATGGTTTATATTCCTCCATGACAGGGGACTGGCTGCAAACTTAGACACTGGGACAATCCCAGACTCTGCCTGGCTGGATATGCTGGGGAAAAGGTGCATACAGATGTGCCAGCCCCTCACGTTCCTGTGGGTGCTGGGTCTCAAAAAGTCTCTCTGTGTAGGTGCTACTAAAGTTGCTGCTGGGTGCTGTTGTAGTGGCAACAGGGAAGTGGAATTGTGCCCATATCCTAGGATAGCCTTGCAGGTGGATCTGGCTTCACAGAAGTGAGCTTAAGATGGTGGCGAGGAGCAGCAGTGTGCTAGAGGAAGGGCTGGAGAGCAAAAGGAGCAGAAGATACAGATCAGATGGGTACCAGCTGTGCAATACATCAGTGAGGCTGCTGTGAATTCCACAACCAGAACTTCCAGCAAGGATGAGCATGCTCCTGATTAACCTTACCTGCTAATTATGTACTCTCCTCCTCTCCTTTGTGTCTGTGTAGTGAAAACAGGGATTTGACCTCCCAAAGGAGTAATCCATGCAGCCACGGCTCTCTGCAGAGAGCAAAGACCATTTGTTACAGGCTCTCTCCTCTTGATATTGACATCAGGCTGGGGAGCAGTGCTGTGCTTGGGGGTCAGTGCTTTAGCTGGGACAATGGGACCTCCAGTAAATGTGGGTTCAGACATCAGTGTTGATTTAGGTCAGCTTAAACCTCTGTGTAATTTGGAGACCTTGTGTCATCTTCTGAGCATAAGAAACAGCTAATTTTCTAATCTTGTAGTGCAGCAGATGTTATAAAAAGTTGTTCTGTCAAAGGAAAGTTGTGTGTGTTTTTAAAGTGGCTAATGATTTCAGAGAGCAATCGAAGGAATTGTATCTGCAGTCTTTGTAGGAGGTGTTGAAAATTTGATTGTTTAGTCCAGGAAAATCAATTGCAGCATCCTCCTTCCTTGAGATGAGATAGTTTAGCTGAGAACAATGTGACCATGTATGGATTTGCTGATGATGTGGATCTGAGACTGCTGGTCTAACACTGCTTTGTGGTGGCTTCCATTGGCAGAGCATGTCAGAGTCTGGTCTTCAGGAGGTACTGGACTTGTCTGCTTATAAGCAGAAGTATTGTAACCTGTGGCAAAGCCACAAACAAAAGGAAATTGCAATAGTTCTTGTCTTGGTTCATCATTTAAGTAGATTTCTTAACAGAAAAATAAACCAGTGGATCAGTTTGGAGTCTCAAAAAATTGTAAATTCTTATGGCTTATTAAAAAAACAAACAAAACACAAAAAATACTCGAAAACAGAACTCAACACTTATGTGGTACCCAGATGAGACTCTTTTTTTTCCAGTTCCCTTTTCAGCTGGGTTTCCAGAGAACCCCTGGGGCAGTGACTTTCTTTTGGAAGGTAGTGTTCATTTGTGGGGCATCTTCTGCTTTCAGTGAGGGCTGCAGAGGCTGGAAGCAGGTCCTGCCCTTAATAAGATCTTGGCTGACAGTTTTACTTCCCTACCCTGTAACTGAACATAAAGCCTTTTTCAGAGAGCAAATAGGCCTTTCTTGGAAGGTAGAACAGCAAAAAAGGATGTCACAGGCAAAGGGTTCATTTGGGGAATAAAAAAAAGAGGACTGGATGTGTTTGTGCCATTTACTGCTGCAGAAATACAAACTGCTCTGCCCAGCCCAGCTTTAACTAATCCAAACAAGGCATTTGCACAGGGCAGTGGTGGCCCACTGCTGCCCAGCCACCATGGTCTGATGAGGACAAGGGTGCTGTGGACAGAGCTGTAGGAGGGAGAGGGTAAATTTAGGTCTCCTTTTGTAACAGAAAGAGGAAGGGAAACTAATATTTTTGAAGGATGGCCTCTGATTTGGAGCCCACAAATGTTGGAGGTAAAAGCCTTAAAATATTAAATGAAGCACCTCAATTCTTCAGCACAACAGTTGAAGATCTTCAGCCTCAGGCTCTTAAACTGTTCATTACTCTTACAGTTTGTTCTTACATGTCTAGAAATCCTCTGAGATGTGTGCTGTCTGCTCAGGCAGCCGAGCCTCAATGACTGCCTGAAGTCCTAAATATAGCACAGGATGCCGCATTAATGAGGAAGTTTTAATGTGGCAGTTCACATCCAGAAATTCGGAGGGTTATTCATAATTTTGCAACTGTGTCATCTTGAAGGCAGTGGTTGGGGTGAACTGATACTGAAAAGAAACAGCTGCTGGGGCAGGCAATGGGATTTTGGAAAAACTCATGGCTGAGGTGACTTCAAGGGGAAACTAATGATGGTCAGAAGAATAACAACAATGCTCAACTGCAAAGATGTGTGTGGTTGTGCTGTGTCCCCCTTGAGACATTAATTATTTTAGCATCAGTCAGGCACTCACTGGAAGGTCACATCTCAGTGGGTATCATGTGAAGAGTGATTTATTAAACATAATACACACGGTGATTTATTGATGCAGGGCAGCATGTTTAATACCTGGAAGCCAATGTGGGTCGTGCTCCTAGAAGATGGAATTGAGTTCTACAAGCGCAAGGCTGACAACAGCCCCAAAGGGATGGTCCCACTAAAAGGAAGCTCTATTAGCAGCCCGTGTCAAGATTTTGGCAAAAGAATGGTAAGTACCTTTTGTAACAGTGATTGGCAGTGTGCTGCTGTTCCTGGAGGCACCCAAGGGGCACAGGGGTGATGGTTGCAAGTTCCTTACACTTACCCTAGTGGTGACTCTCACTTGTCTCAGAAGGTCACAGGCAGGCCTGGACTTCTGTAGTGTTTGAAAAGTGTGACTGCTCAGGAAAAATTCAGGATACTTCAAGATGAGCAATTCAAACAGATTTTGGTGTGTGGTGTGTTTTGGGGATTTTGAGGCTTGTGTTTTTTTTTTTTTTTTTCCAAATCTTGGAGTATGTCAGCGAGCAGAGCCAAATTGTATTGTTGTGAAGACAGCAGGTGAATGGTCCTGTATTAAATATAAATCTAGCTGCCACAGAGTAAAGGTGTGGGAAACTATTTCATGAGCAGTGGAAGCATTAGTTTATTGTTAAAGGATGATAACTGGCTTGCTCAGACAGGAAGGAGATAAATGCTGTGACACAAATGCCCAAGCAAAGGTGTAATTCCAAACCTTTTTTTTCCTTTGGTAACTACTCAACATCACACACTTCACACACATGCAATTTGTACAAAGGTGTAATTCCAAACCTTTTTATTTCCTTTGGTAACTACACAACATCACACACTTCACACACTTCACACACATGCAATTTGTATTAATCACACACTACATTGTTACTTGTAGGGCATTTGCAAGTGACTAAGAGTCACTTCTACATGAGAGAGTGAGAGCATGGACAATCAAAAACTAAAACTAATTTAGAGAGATTAGTTAAAATGTTGCCACTTATTTGAGATCTCTGTAGCAGGTGCACAGACTCGGGTCCCAATCCTCAGTGAAACACACAGGTCACTGTATTCACAAATTCAGAGTCTCATTTCACAGAAAATGAGATACAGGACAATAAATGTACAAGCATATGTATTTTGTTATAGGGTTCCTGGAAAACAGTTGTTGGGAAAACATTGATTTCTAGTATGAGCAAAGAATCATCTCTTTGGTCAGTCATTTGTTATTTTAGCCATCAGTTTCATCAGTTAAGCATCAAACCCCAGGAATTCCTCTGACAAAGGGGTCCCTCAGAATCTGGAAGATTATCCAGTTACAGTTTAAAGAAATTTACTGCAGAGATGCCTGACCAAAGACAGAAGTCTCTGAGAGCATTAGGAAAATAGAAGTGTGAGAGAGTGCATGAGAGAGGAAGCTTCACTTTCTCCTATGAGTAAAGTGAGGAGAATGATACCTGTCCTTTGGTTCTGTGGCAAGTGGAATCAGAGTCTCTGGTGTCAGATTTGAACCTGCTGACTTTCCTTTTTCCTTCCTTTCTTAATTTCTTTCTTCTGCTTCTTTCTTTATTTTATTTTTTCCTTTTCTTTACTTTGTGTAGACCCCATACTTATATGGGGGGAAAAAGAGTTGATTCTTATGGAGTCTTTTTTAGCCTGTTAAGAAAAAAGGGCTCTTAATTTAAAAGCTCTCTTTGAGGCAATACAATACAAGCATAGGGTAGAGAATAAAGATTGCTGTCAATCCTGTGGTGAGTCAAAGAAGTTGTAGATGACTGGTTCTCTTGGGAACAGAAAGTTTTAGAGGGGCATTACCTTGGAGAACGCACCAAGAGAAGATCATTAAGAGGTACCTGCTCTTCCTAGCTCTTGCCCAGGTCCTGGGGGTTGCCCACAGGAGGAGACTGTAATCTCGTGGCTGGAAGGAGAATTGCATGGTGGTGCAGTCCCACCCTGTGCCTGTCATAGGGGTTTTTTTTGGTGCCTGAGCTGTCAAGGGCACTTGACCACTTCATGCAGAAGGGTTTGGGGTTGACTACTGGTCAAGCCCATTTACTCTTCCTTATTTCTAACAGCTCCTGCCCTTGGGCATGGCTGGGCAACCCTTACTGTTTAAGCCCTGCAGCTTTGGCTCTGGCCTTCTGCTTCAGCCTGGCTGTGTCTCTGTGCATTGCCTGGGCACCACCTGCCAGCTCTTGGTTACAGCACATGGCTTGACATCTTTGGCAAACCATAAATAACAAAGGGGAAGCATAGTCACATCCAGGGACTAGAGCAGAGGGCAGGAACATTAAATAACCAAATAAAGGAGCAGAAATTAAATCTGTCTGCACACATTTGGGTCTAATTCTGCTGATTTGAAATCCTGTTCCTATGTTATCTACTTCACAAGGCTCAGAGCAGCACTCCTTACTCTGTGCATGAGGTATGTGCATGGGAGAAGGGTACTGTGTTCGAGCGTATCACAGAACCTACATTGTAATGGTAGAAATTAGGGTTTTCTTCTCACAAAGCTTTCCTTTCCAAACAGTTTTGTGGGCTTTGTTTTAACTCCCAGAGAGGCACTGGCATGACCGTTGGTCTATAGTAGTTGCTTGGAAAAGTCAGTAGCAGGAACACCTTTAACATGAATGAAAAGGCAACTCACCAGCTTATGTGAGTTCTACAAAACAGGCAGAGAGGTCTGAAGGATCTGATGTCTGCTGAAGGCAGAGTAGGAGAGATCCTTTCTGCCCAGAGGGTTGCTTGAGGAGGTAGTAGTTTGCAAGAGATGCTTTGCATCTGTATCAAAGGTTGAAGAAGTCTTTGAGGGTCCTTCCTTCGACTGCAATGACTTTTATATTATGAGTTTACATAATGAATTTTACATTATGTTTGATTTTAGTCACTGGGGCCTTTTCTGAGAGAGAATAGAGAAAAAAAGGAAGGATCTCAGACCTTGTGTTTGAGGTGCCCAAAACCACCTTTTCATATGTGAGATCTGATGCAGAGTTTGCTGAAATGGGTGGAAGTGATACAAATGACTTCAGCAGGTGTTGTAGGAGATCCTCCCTTTTGAGTTGGTGAGATTGTTCTGCAAGTCTATGAACCAATAGCCTTGGACAGATGTATTTTATCTCAAAATTTGCTCTGTTCAAACAGTCAAAGCTGCAACATGCTTATTCATATGATCAACAGCATCACTGAGATTCTTACAGGTATTTATTACTTAAACCTAAATTTCTAAATGTATTCCTTGAAAATGTAGTACCTTGATTTTTGTATTTTACAGCTTTACTGCTGAATCCAATGCCTCTGCATTCCATCCTGCCTTCTCGTTGGTTGTGTGCCCAAACAGTTCTTCCTATGATGGGAATTATTCTGGTTCTTAGTGATTTACATGCATTTACTTCATAGAAATGAAAATATATTTTTAGGACAGGAGTTCTGTAGGGTGAAAAGTGGGATAATTCTCATTAGGCCAGTTTTAAGTCCAATCTCATTCACTTGGGCCCAGTTTGGAGCAGGGACTATTGAGGCACGAGCATAGTTTTATATTAATCTGGTTACATTTTAGCTTTCTGAGCTGGGTTGTGCTTTTGCATCAGGACTTAGCTTGAAACCTCAGGGCACATCACCAACACCTTTTACAGAAACAACTGCCAAAAGCAGGCGCTGAGGGAAAAAGCAGTCTTGGGTTTGTTAGAGATACAGCCTGTTCAGAAGAAGCTGCAACTGCATATTTTGAGAGTTTATTTCAAAATGCATTCACTGTTTTTGATCTGAAGTTTGATCCTTGTTTAACATGATGTTAATTCTGCTTGTGCTTTGTTTTCCCCATAGCTTTCCTGTGCGTCATCATGTATGGTTGCTCATAGATTCATTTGTCCTAACTTAATCTAAAATGTTGGTATTTAGTTCAGTCTAATGGTCTGATTTTCTCAAAAGCACAAACAGATACACATCATGAGGTGGAGACTTGGCCATTTTTAGGACTGGATACTCAACCTCTTCACCAGTTTCAGGAGGAGCCTGGATGTCTAGCTTAGTGGTCTAGTTTTCTAAAACCTCAGATTAAGAGGAAGAGCTTTCCCAGTCTCCTCTATGTACTTTAAATGAAAAGTCTTCTTTAGCATTTTACTTATGTTACTTAATATTGGGATTTGGAGAGATCTGTCTGTTTTGTTTTCACATGCACCATACATTCATTTTCAGGATGTAGCTTTTTACTGCATAATAGAGAAGGTGGCTTGCTAGAAATATGAGCAGTGTCAGATAAGAAATGGTTACTTTTCTGTCAGAAATGGATTTTTGAGGACCTGCTGCTTTGTGAGTTTGAAATCTGCCCTCCATGAAAGCCAGTGGGACTTGTGCACAATTTCATGGTGTCAGAATTTTTCCCACTGGCAACAATCTAGAAGATGCATATTAGGGATGTTCAGAAATGTGCCATTTACGAACAGGAGCTTCAGGAGAGTCCTTCAAGTGTTTTTGATTTCTTTGCTGTAGACTCACCACTCTCTGCTCTTTGATTATAGTCTTTACTTGCCCTCATAAAGCCTTGCTGTTTGCTTGCTGATTAGCTGGTCAGTTTTAGATGCCTGCTGAGTGGGAACCTGTTGTATTTATTCTAATACAACTACAGAACAAATAACAGTTGCACTTCTGGGGAACTATACTGTAGAGGAAGTGGAAAGCCTCTTGACCAAGTAATCAGATCCAGATTTTCCACCCAAAAGCTCACTGGATAAAAATGAGATCAAACAGTGTGAACTCTTTTTTTTTTAATTTTTTTTTTTTTCCAGGTTGATTTTTTTTATCTGCTTTGAACTACCTTTAAAAGATCTTTTCTTATTTTGAAGAAACAAAGTCTTTCCATTCTTGCTAGTGTTTTCAGATAGGTAGTGTTCAAGGCCCTGCCAAGCTTTTAAAGGTTTGCTTGGCTGCAGATGTTTTCAGCTAGTCTCCAGTGTGACTGTGACCTTTTCTCCCCTTGTGACTCAGTAGCTGAGCAATATGATGCAGGGTTTTTTCCCTTCCTTCAGGCTGCCCACATCTCTGTGAACGTGAAGAGAAATTTACACCCACTGTAAGACTGCAGGGGCTGTGCATTTCAGCCTTTCAGCTGTCTTGAGCTTCCCAGCAAAAGTTAAAATCAGCAGCTCTATCAATGCCACTCACCTTGGCTGTACTGGCAATTTCAAGATTGCTCACAGAGAAATAAAAAAAGGGTCAGTTACCTGCACTGCCTGCTCATGTTTTATTTCAGATTTGTTGTGGTGTGGGTTTTTTTTTAAAATTTAACTGTGACTGAAAGGCACTTTCCAAAGTCCCTTAGGCACAGGTAGGTTGTATGTTGTGGTGGCACTAAGTTAATAATGCCCAACTGGCTACACTAAAGTAACTACTAAAAAAACCCATTATTTATCATTCCAGTTTGTCTTCAAGATCACTGCGGCCAAGCAGCAAGACCACTTTTTTCAAGCTGCTTACCTGGAGGAGAGAGATGCCTGGGTGCGGGATATCAAGAAAGCAATTCATTGCATAGATGGAGGCCAAAGGTTTGCCAGAAAATCCACAAGAAGGTCTATCAGACTGCCTGAAACTATCAACCTGAGGTCTGTTCTCATAGCTCTGCTCTCCCATTTATTTCCATCCACGGACAGTGTGCCAGATAGGTGACCTCAGTCTGGAAGAGCTACGACCATGTCTGTCCATGCTACCTCTCTGTTTTCACTCCAGGTCCTTTCTGGATGACCAACAGTTACAGAGTGTACAATGTGGCAGAAATGCACTAGCAACCAGAACTGTGAATATAATTTTTAATATACCATCTTCTATCAAAACGTGCTTATTTATCAAAGGATTTTGCTGATAAGGAGATTTCTGAGCACATTGCAGTGCAAAAGGAGAGGTCAGCCAAAGTGACTCTTCCAGGAGAGGCACTTTTATACAATATATAATTTATTGAAAAAAAGTTTTTTTGTTTGCTCTCCAGAGAAATGCTAATGTTAGCCTAGTTTTTGGACGGTGAGGGGAGAGTGGTTCCTGCCAACTTGGAACTGGTAAAGGGGGAAGAGATAAATGGCACATACAGGAAGCCATCTGTTTGTCAGTACCTAAAAAAAATTAAGGACAATTTTTTTTCTGCACCTGAGAAGTAAATACTGAGATACAAATGAACCTGCAGTGCTCCTTAGAAGACAGTAAAGCTGCAGAGGGCCAAGATCCATCTAAATCTGACTTCACAGACTTCAGCAGAGGATCACCTTGACTAACAGGCCAAAGAACTTGGCCCATGATATTTAATATTCATCCTTCTTGTCATTCCAGAGCTCTAAGGAATTAGAGTTCTGAGCAACTGCATGCTTGTAGGAGGAAGGAAGTCCTACCAGGGTTCACTGAGGTTACTTAGGACCTCTGAGAGCGTGCAGGCTTTGGAGATGTCACAGTGACAGGGTTTCTGCTCAGTCAAGGACCTTTGGGGGAACATAACACAAAGCAATGAGCTCCCCTGTTGGCACTGAGGCTGTGGGGCGCTGTGAAAGTGCCTCAGCAGTGGGTGTTCCTCTGTTCACACTACAGTCACCACAACTTGTTGCATTCTCAAAATATGGTGAGCTATTTGTGCACTCCCTGTTGTGTTCCTGCAGCTGTGGCAGTGATATAGTGAGGCCTCCAGGCTTGGCAACATAAATTTTTCAGGATACTAATCTAAGCCATGCTGTAGCTCTGCAGAGAGCAATATGCTGGCAAAATATGAAGACCTTATGAATGGCAATGATATTATTGTACAAACTGGCTAAAGCTTTTTATTTGCTAATAGTTTATGTGGTTCTTTTTATGCACAGTGCTTTGTACCTCTCAATGAAAGATCCTGAAAAGGGAATAAAAGAGTTGAAGCTGGAAAAAGATAAAAAAGTGTACAATTATTGCTTTACAGGTAAGGAGCTTTTGTCCCTTTTTTCCATAGAATAAAAGGAGCATAGGGCCAAGGGGCTAAAGATAGATAAAACACCTCTAAGCTCTGTAGAGCACAGAGAAGTTTGAGAAAAGAACCTGGGAGATGTTTTCTTGATCAACACAGGAGGTGCTCAAAAGGATGAAGCTTGAAAAAGTGTCCATGGTAAGCAACAGAGGAGGAAGAAATGTAACCAGTGCCAGAAAGATGGAAATAGATCTTTATAGAAAGCTGCATGAAACACTTAACTCCAGAAGAATTATTCCCTTCTGCATTTTTCATCAACAAACTGCACACATTGTAATTCCTGTCCTGCTCTGTCACTCCTGTGGTGCAACAGTTGAAAGTCAACCTGTTTGCACAGCACTGTGTCAGCAACATAGCAGCCTGGAAGATTGCCTTCTCCAGGCTTGGCTGTCCTTTGTACTCCCCCTGTCCCTGTCCATGAGGCTTCCTGGCTGAGCCCTGCATCCCCTCCCAGCTCTCTTCTCCCTCAGGAACAGAGCTGAAGAGTTGTGCTGGCCTCTACCATCAGCCAGATCAGCTGCAGCTCACCACATGACCTGAGCACCTTTCCAGCTTAGCTCTGTGCATTGTCACCAAGAACATCTTTCAGGAGACTGATGAACAGATGGAACAGGCTTGTTGGCTGTGTGTTTTTAGGCTTATTCGTATCTGCCTTTGTGGCTAATATGGTTTGTTCCTGTGTAACCAGGCACCTCTGTGATCGACTGGCTGGTGTCTAGCAACTCCATCCGAAATCGCAAGGAAGGTCTCATGCTTGCCTCCTCCCTCCTGAGTGAAGGCTACCTGCAGCCTGCAGGGGACACGTCCAAGGCTGCAGCTGAGGGGCTGTCAGACACCCCCTTCTTAGATCTCTGTGATGCCTACTATTACTTTGTGAGTGCTGTATTCTGGTTTTTTAATTGTGCCAGCCTTGCTGATGCTCTGCTGTTCTCAGGCCTATTGTTAGGTTTCTTCTTAAATCCTGGAGGGAAGATTGTACAGAAATGGAGAGGTCTTTGTTAACTGTCTTTCTACATGATTCTCAGAATGAACTGGCTCACTTTAATATTTGTGAGAAGGACAGTTTTTTTTTTTCCTGCCACTCTTCTAAGTATGGACTAAGTGCTGAGCTAAAGCTGGGTTCTTTTTTATCTTAGACTTTTATTTGGTAATTTTAGCAGTAGCCAGAATGCAGCCATCACTTCCCCTCGTGATTCAGTGGAAGGGAAGAGAGTAATTCATTATCATGGGGCTTTTCAGGGTGGCACAAGCTACAAACCCATTTTTGTGGCAAGCCATGAAATCTGACTCGGGGTGTGTGTGTGAGTGTGTGTGTGCACACCACGAGCTTGCCTTTGAGTAGAGAAGCAAAAGTTTTTATTATCTCCCAATAACACCTGGCCTGGGTAGCTTACCCAACTTTTTAATTTATTGCTTCATCATCTGTAGATTGATTTGAAGAACTTGCAATTTCACAGGCAGTTAAATATTGTTTTAAGGATGTTTGGCTGATGAACTTATGCTAACAAAAAAAATGCCTTCTGTCAAGTTAAGTACTTAAATATTACAATTCTGTTTATATTTACCACATAGAATCACTTGACTTCAGCAAAATGAATCTCCCACTATTTGTTTTCCTAGAATGTGTCCCTGGTGGGGTGACTTCACCTGTGTAGCAGTGGAGGCAGAGACACTGCTGGTGAAGGCAGCCTTGTGGCCACCACAGTTCCTGGCTACCTGGGACATTTCTAGCAGCCCATGTGTGCTCTGACTGCTTTCAGCTTGTTTCTAGTGTGATTCAATACAAATGTGGTGTGAGGAGGCTACAACAGATCAAGGTCTGACTTGCTGTCATACAAGTATGCAGCACAGACATTACCTACGTTTCCATCTTTGGAACAGTGCAAGGTTTCAGTAAGCAGCAGCATCTCAATTTATCTGGTGTGGAAGGAGTGTGATGCATGGATCCTGAGACCACCCATGCCAAGTGCACACATCACATCACAGCTATAGAAAATACCCAGTTTCAAAAACTGGAGGCAGTTCTTGTTGGAGCAGACAGCAGATGGAGTATTTCTGCTTCCTAAATTCTAGGTGCTTGTGGTGGATGGCAGGAAGAAGAAGGGTGTATTGGGTGCAGGGACTGGCTATGCTGGCATTGTTTCTTAGGAACCACTGTCTATGCATTGAAAACCCTGTGACATCATGGGGTTGAGGCAGCCTGTCCATCATGGCGAATGGAGGCACTGATGGACACACAGATGCCCCAGCTCTCTTCAGATGCCCTGAGACACATTGGTGTGGTCCTACCTCACACTGAAATGCTTCTGTGGTGACTTGGAGAGCTCCTCAACTTCACAGGGAGATTTTTCCAGTAAATGGGTTGATTTTTTTTGGGTGGAAAAAAACATGGTGAAGGAAACCAAAGAGAAGCCAGATTTGTATGTGTACATAAACGTGCAGCAGCTGTATAACTTCTGAATTTT
Source organism: Merops nubicus (assembly GCF_000691845.1). Lineage (NCBI taxonomy): Eukaryota > Metazoa > Chordata > Aves > Coraciiformes > Meropidae > Merops > Merops nubicus. The sequence goes on from NW_008618255.1 coordinate 19,319, forward strand.
CTCTTGTGGTCATGCAGCCAGACAGTGGCTTTTTCTGCGAGGGAAATTCTAGCGATGACGATGTGGTCCTGAAAGAAGAATTCAGAGGCATAGTGGTCAAACAAGGATGTTTGCTGAAACAGGTCAGTACCGTATGTTTCATTCTGTCACTGGGATGATGTTGCATGGGTAGAAGATCACTCTTTTACACCTAAAAGCTCTGGAGAAGAAACTAGCTTATGCCATCTCCGTGCTTGTTGGATTTAGTCTCTGTTGCTCTTGCCTTTGCACATATAATGCTTACTGTAGCATAGCAGCAGGGCTTTTGCCCAGCATTGGAAGGTTTTTTGCTTTTACTACAAAATAAGACAATTTATAGTTTTAATTAGGAAGGAGTGCTAAAGCAGGAGCTGTGACTAGTCATTGGTACAATGCAGAACTGAACGCAGGTAAAAAGGCTTCCAATCCCGTGTCCCTCTGGACACTCCCTAACTGGATTCCGGTGCCAATTTTCACAGGTTCTTTCAGCAAATCTGAGCAAAGGAGTCCTTTCAGTCAGTAATGTTTAATCCTGTCCCATGAGTGAGAGAGAAGATAACTGTATACCTTCCTTTCCAGCAAAACTTGAAGCAGTATGGTGAACGTCGTGATAAGATCTTTACTGTCCGAGGCCATTGCAAGCAGATATTAGAGAACTGAAGGCAAGACCAGGATTCTCCAATGAATAGAATAGAATAGTTCAGTTGGAAAGGACCAGCAATGACCATCTAGTCCAACTGCCTGACCACTTCATGGGTAAACAAAGGTTATAGCATGTTATTAAGGGCATTGTCCAAATGCCTCTTAAACACTGGCAAACATGGAGCATCGACCACCTCCCTAGGAAGCCTGTTCTAGTGTTCAACCACCCTCTTGGTAAAGAAATATTTCCTACTATCAAGTCTGGACTTCCATTGTTAAAATATTCCTTGGGAGCCTAAGACCTTTTTTTGGTGGTGCTCCCTTCTATTTCTTTTGCTCAATGCAAGAAGTCAGATATGTGTCTTTCTGCAAAGTTTTACCCTGTCACATGCACACCTGCCTAGTTAGTAAGAGCTTCCTTGCAAATGGTGTCCAGTTTGGGGCACCACAGTATAAGAAGAATACTGAGGTGCTAGAGTGGGTCCAGAGAAGGCCAGTGAGGCTAGTGAGGGGGCTGCAAAACATGCCTGATAAGGACCAGCTGAGGGAACTGGGGTTGTTTAGTCTGGAGAAGAGACTGAGAGGAGACCTTATTGCTCTCTAGAACTACCTTAAAGGAGGCTGTAGTGAGGCTGGTGTGGGTCTCTTCTCCCAAATTACTGATGATGGGATGAGAGGAAATGGCCTCAAGTTGTGTCAGGGGAAGTTTTGATTGGATATTAGGAAGAATTTCTTCCCTGAGAGAGAGGTGAGGCACTGGAACAGGTTGCTGGGGAGGTGGAGTCACCATCCCTGAGGTATTTAAAAAATGAGTAGATGTAGCACTTGAGCCTATGATCTAGTGGTTAGGGAAGTGTTAGGAGGAGGGTTGGACTTGATGATCCTAGAGGTCCTTTCCAACCATAGTGATTCAATTATTCTAATGTAGCTAACTGAGAAACTAATCTTTCAAAATGCTGAGAGGAAATGATTCATGATGGTCTTCTACCAGTATTAGTCTGGATTTGGACACCCTCAGTGAGCTGTGGTTCATTGCCCAGAAGTGTCACTTCTGCTGAGAATGGTTTCAGCAGATGTAGATTTTTCTCCCACCCATCATTTCAGCTTTGAAAACAGGCAATGAGGCATCTACATCCATATCAGATGATCAGTTGCTTCTTCTGCTTGAGCTTTTCAGCCACAAACCCTTCCAGGGTGCTTAAGCCAGAGAAGCCTCTTTTTGGTGGTGGTAGTGGTGGTTGTCTTTGCAGGGAGAGAAGGACCTTCAGCTCGTTCTTGTTAATAGTCCAAGGCACCATCCTGCAAGACATTTTGCAGACATTTTCTGGCAAGCATTTATACCCAGTTCTCACAGACCTCATGTGAATGTCTTAACTATCAGATTGTGATACATGTTTAGGAGAATATCCCATGTCAAAGCTGTTCTGCTTTGTACAAATATAAAAAGAGAAACTAGTGTGGTAGCCCAGTTGTGCAAAACAGTGGGATGCAGAAAGACCAGGTTCAAGTTCTACTCCAACAATATTTCCTGTCCAAAATATTCAGCTTTTTCCCTCTTGTATTTGCCTGTTCTCTCATGTGTGGCTAAGCTGACTGAAGCACTTGCAAGCAGAGCAGTTCCTGTCATTCCTTCTTTTGATTTCTCCTAGGGACACCGGAGGAAGAACTGGAAGGTGAGAAAGTTTGTTTTAAGAGAGGACCCTGCATATCTCCACTACTATGATCCTGCTGGAGTAAGAGACACTTGGATTATTTCCCTATTTGTTTCAAAGCCAATGCTTTGTAGAAGTGTCTGAATGGAGTATTTGCATGGGCATGGGTGATAGGGAAGGCCAAGCAGGACAGCAGAGGCTAGTTCTGCTCACATGGCTTTAGCCATCCACTAGAAAAGAAGAATGAGGGATGTTTTCTGGGGCTGTCAAGTCAGGGTAGCTGCATAAAACAGGCAGGAGACAGAAACAACCACAAAACCATGGAGGAAATGTAAAGAGTAGATTTATTCTTGATACCTGGTGGACCAAGGGATCTCTGCAGCAGCACCAGGGTGGAGACATGCAAGCAGGGGCACGGGTACCACAGAGCCCAATTCTTGCTAGAGAGAGCAAAAGCTAAAAGCTCCTGAACATGCTGATTTCTCCTGTACATCGAGGGTCCGTGCAAGTGTAGTTTTCCACCATACGTGGATCTTTCCCACAACAGGGAAGGAATCTCAGGAGGGTTTGATAAAGTGCCCCTGAGTTCTTCACAGACCTGTGGTAGCACAGATACTTTACTTGTTGAGCACACAAAGCCAAGACACAGTTAATGTGATGTATGTTTTTTTTGCCACCCCAGCTGCAAGTCACTCGAGTGTGTTTATAATTCTCCTTGACAGTCTTCCATTGTTTTCCCACAGCAGCAAGTGCCACCCATCCCTAGGTGGAATAGCTAACACTGAACTGTGCTCTTACCTCTTATCTGTGATCACTTAGAATTAATGTGTGCTCTCACTTGATTAAAATGAGCTAGGTCATATGTGCTAATGAATACAATTCAGTTGTCTTGCAGTGTATAATTGAGGTATTTTCTGCCAGGCTGAAATATGGTGTTCCATTTCTTGTTTAATTCTAAGGGGCCAAACTGTGGCCTAAGAAAAAGAGGAGCATTGCCATGGGCAAAATATGCCCCCTAAAAGCTGTCATTCAGGTATATTCAGCCCATAGCTTTTATTTTGTCCTGCACTGCTGCAGGAGCAGTGGTGTTGTGGGTTACAGGTGCTTTATGCTGTGCCTGTCATGCTTGGCAGAGGCAGCCTAGACACACTAGAGAATCAACACTGAGGAGTTTCTGATCTCCCTGTTCCCAGCTTGCCTTTCCCACCCCTGACATCCCTCCCAAAGGGCTGAGGTTTGTCAATTTAGGCCAACAAACATGTGTCTGCACCTATTCTTTTACTGTCATGGTCCTGAAGTGCCTAAGGGGCCTAATTGTAAATGAGGTATAGCTGCTCTTGCTGCCTGCTAAGAATACTTCTAAGATCAACTCTTTTTCTAAATATTTTTTTTTTTCCATATTCACTGTGACATCAAAAGAAAAGTTACAGTTGGCACAAGGCTTATATTCTTCTTGTACCTTTGTTGAGACATACTACATACTCTGCAGATCCTGAATTCCAAATCCCAAAAGAGATTTCCTATTTGTTTGCAGGTCTTTCCCCTATACCACACGCCCCACCTTCCACATCACATGCAGGCTGAGGATGCCCTGGTTTTCTGGGTGAATTACTAAGTCAACAAATGTTTTTGTTTCTATTCTAGAGTTACAGCCATTACTAACATGTGAAAAGTTTCAGAAATGTTGCATTTAATTTTGATTTCGTGTCCTCACTAGGGAGAAGAACCCCTAGGAGCCATTCACCTGAGAGGCTGTGTGGTGACAGCAGTGGAAGATATGCCAGACTGTAAGGAACTGTATTGAATGAGCTGTGTATTAAGTTTTTGGTACATTATTTCAATCTGCCTGAAATCACAAGTGGTTTTTACTCAAAAGCAATCAGTGTTCCAACGATTCAGTAGTTCTTCTAGTAACTAGTCTCTCTCTTGATGTGTTAATTATTAGAGAGGGATACTGTGGTAGAGGTAGCAACAGGGAATCTTGTGTTTTATCAGTTGTTCAGAGAAGACTTGTCAGAAGGATGACACCACTCTTGTTAGGATAACTGGCCTTAGACAAAGTAAACTGAGTTTGCTCCTTTGAGTTGATTAATTGGGGATGGAAGCTTTACATTAGAAACGGTGATGCCAACAAATTATTACCATTCACATTGTTCCCTCCCAAAACTGTAAGTTGTGGGAACAGCAAGGGTTAAGCATTGCTGCAAGGAACAAGAAATGTTCATTTTCATGGAGGGAACTCATTCCATGCCTCCTTCTCTTCACGGGAGAGGCAGACTGTCATACCCAGCAACAAAGTCTGCTGGGATCTCAGCACCTGCCTAGGCTGTGCTGGTAGATATGAGAAGAACCAGAGGCTCTGCATGTGACATGACCATCTTGGTTTTGTAGCTGACAAGGCATGGAAGGGTTTGTGGAATATGACCTGTCTGCAGGATTGCAGATCCTCCTATGACTGGAGGTCAATTAACCAGAGACTCCTAAAGGTGAAATGTGGAGAATTCATGGGTTGTTTCTCTGAGAGAGAAACCTATCTCATGGACCCCTTCTTGCAGTCTGTTTGCAAAGGCCTGAACAGATAGAGCTGTGAATTCCATTGCAGTGTGTAAAGGAAGAAATATTGTCAATACAAGACTTTATTCTCTTGTAGCTGACATCTTTAATTCTTCCCTGTAGCCAAGAAGTGTGATGTTGACAACATCCTCTTTGAAATCATCACAGCAAATGAAATCCACTATTACTTGCAAGCAGCCTCATCTGCAGAACGTACAGAATGGATCAAAGCAATTCAGGCAGTTTCTAGGACTGGAAAATGAAGTTGATCTGCAAGCAAGAAGACACACAACTGAAATTTGTTACTCAAAACAAAACAAGGATTCTAACATTTCACTGAGAGAAAAGGATGTCAGCCAGAAAGGTGTCCTGAGGGTTGTGGGTAGGGCTGAGCGTGGGTAATAAATTTCAGTTCTACAGTGGGCACTAACAAACTAACATATTTTCCACTTGTGCTATGGTAATATTGTACTAAATATTTTACTAAATTATAGCTTAGAACATGCTATATTAGCCTGTGCTTCTTAGAATAATTGTCTACTTTGGGAAAGTTGTGCCTTATACCTTTCTTTGCTGGCACAACTGATAATGAGACGTCTCCATTAGCAGAGTTGTGTCACTGGTAGTGAGAAACTCAACCACTCGTCTACCCTTCAGCCTGTGTTGTGGTTCAGTATCTTCAGAGTATTTCAAAGTCTTCCCAAGACAAAATTTACACTTCCTTCTTTACCAATTAGTGGTCTTTCTACTGCCATGTTCACCTACACAAGTAATGCCATGGTTTTAAGGAAAAAAATCAACTCACTTGGACACCTACTCCACTCCTTTATAATCCTTCAGTGTTAAGGAAGGGAAGAATGCAGACAATGATGGAAACACCATGCAGAAAGCAAGGGACAAACCAATGACAGTGGTATGAACTTCCAGGCAGGAAAAGTCTCTTCCCACAGTATTTCAAATATGAAGCAATTTCAGTTCAACTTTTATTACCTGATTTTGATCTTTGCTAAATTTCTCTACAAAAATCTGCTCTGGGATCATTGTTGACCTTCATTTAGGTCTCCCAAGCCACTGCTAGGGTGTCATGTACTGCTCTATTTGACCTCCATTTGAATTAAGAATCTTGCAGGAGAAGGGAAAAGGATCCATGGGTTGGTTACTTGAACTACTGATTGAAATGATTTTGTTTAGGGTTTTCTTTTTCTTTTTTAAACTCCAGCAACATAACTCAGCCCTTGGACCTGTGCTTCAGTAATGTGAGAAACCTTATGCTTGTGATAACTGAAGTAAACATTATTCAACAGGGTCAGTTCACCTGATCAGTCCTAACATTTTTGTCTGACTGTATGTCAGATCTCTGATGACTTCCAAGTCTTAAACTTAAAGCAGGAGTTGAAAGCTACTGTCAGATTCTGTGTGTAGACTGTTCCTGTTGCAGACTAGTGTTTCTGAGTGCAAGTAAACTTTTAAACTTTTAAACTTTTGTTTTGTTTGATCTGATAAGAACTCTTTTTGGATCTCTTCAGTCTAAAGTCTTGGAGTTAACGCTTCTCATCACTTCTGCTTAATTATATATATATATGAGCTACTGAGCCTTAATTGCCTTTTGCTTATCACAAAGAAAGCAGCCCTGTGGGGGCAGTATCCTGACAGAGACCACATCCTCATGTCCATTTAAAATGGAAATCTGCTTCTGGCAGGCATTTCCTCTATCTCATGCAAGCTGACAGGATCACTGAAGCCTGGTCTGTAGTTCTGAGGAAGGAAGACTCATGACAAAAAGATACCCTCTTTGCTCAGCCTGCTTTCTTGATAATTACTTTGTGGTTGCTGCGTATTTTTGCTTTCAGAGCTCAATAACCCAAAAATACCCTATGGCACAGGAAAATTAAAAAAAAAAAGCCCACACAACCAAACAACAGAAACTTGTCTGGAAAGGAGGGATGCAACTCTCAATTTTTAATAAAACTAATAAGTTTTATTAGTCTTTGACCTTGTCATTTTGCCACGCACCCAGTCAAGGGTACAGCTGCTGACCTATGGATGGTATTTTCTCTGGCAGATGATGCTATTCAGTGTGTTTGTAGAAAAGCTCTGATGTTTGGACCAGACTCTATCAATAGGGTGTCTAACCTTGTAGGTGGTTCTTTTGAAGATACATCACAAGGATTTGCAAGTGTCTGTGCTTCTTGGTGGAAACAGAAAGATTGGAAGTATATGTCTGATGCCACCCTACTTACATTTCCTGCTATCTAAATGCCTAAGACTGTCTAACTTGCCTGAGAGTGGTACTGGGATTGGTTCCAAACTGTTCTTCCTTTTAGTCAGGTTCTCATGTGTTTTTTGACATCAATAATTAGCTCTACAATCCAGGGTGAATGTGCTCTAGTCCATTTCCAGACAAGGCCTGACAAGAAAAAATTATACATTTCACAGACCTTTCTCTTCTGATAAGCTCTTCACAAGGGGTGATTTGGGGACCAGGATTATTATGGAGTCAGTTTTCAAAAACATTTGGTTCCCTAATTCATGGCACTGCTTTTGAAAATCAAAGGTACTTGAATGCCAGCAGCAGTCTGATCTTAGGAATTGTGAATGAGATGATGCTAACTGTCACCACCCGTGAATTGAGTCAGGAAAGTCACTAAGGAGAGAGCTACTGGAGTGGAGAGCAGGTGGTGAGGACTGCTGCAATGGATGTCTGTATATGAGGAAAAAAGCAAGGCTAGCTTTACATCACTATGATTTCTAGAGATGCTAAATAGATCTTGTCCAAGGGAATTCAGTATTAAAAAGCAACTAGAAGCTTGTGCTTGTCATGGATTCTGATGGCAGCCTAGTGATTCAGAAGGTGTAGAAGGGAAGAGGCACGTATCCTGAATACTAGCTCAAGAGAAGAGAGAGCAGGCCTAGCACAAGGAGCTACCCCTTGAGAGAGGTAAAAGAGAAGAGCAGACTTTCATGTGCCACACTTCCTCCATCTGTTTTCACCCTCCAGCTATTTAAAGCACTCTTCTACACACTCAGCAATTACTACATCAACATCAGTTCCTTTATTTATTATATGAGTTAGTCTTTTTTCTTCATAGATAAAAGGACAGCAAAATAAACTATTGTGGGTAAGGACTATATTTATAATCTTAAATTACTGTAGGATCTGTATGATATAATCTACTGCAGCTTGAGAACTGGGCCTCTGTAAACCTCATGAAGTTCAATAAGGCCAAGTGCAAGGTCCTGCACATGGGTCAGTATCAATACAGGCTGGGAGATGGTGGGATTGAGAGGAGCCCTGTGGAGAAAGACTTGATGATACAGGTGGATGAAAAGCTGGACACGACTTGGCAATGTGCGCTTGCAGCCCAGAAGGTCAGTCATGGCCAGCACATCAAAGGAGATGATTCTGCTGTTCTGCTCTGGTGGGACTCCTCTTGGAGTGGTGTGTCCTGCTCTGGAGTCCTCAGCACAAGAAGGACATGGACCTGTTGGAGTGGGTCCAGAGGAGGGTCACAGAAATGATCTGAGAGCTGGAACAGCTCCCCTGTGAGGACATGCTGAGAGAGGTGGGGTTCTTCGGTATGGAAAAGAGAAGGCTCCAGGGAGAACTTATTGCAGCCTTTCAGTACTTAAAGGGGGTTTATAAGAAAGATGGGGACAATCTTTTTATCAGGATTTGTGACAGGACAAGGGGTGATGGCTTAAAACTAAAAGGGGAGATTCAGAGTAGGTATATGGAAGAAATTTTTTACACTGAGGGTGGTGAACGCTGGCCCAAGTTGCCCAGAGAGGTGGTAGATGCCCCATCCCTGGAAACATTCAAAATCAGGTTGGACAGGGCTCTGAGCAACCTGATCTAGTTGGAGATGTCCCTGCTTACTGCAAGGGGGTTGTACCAGATGACCTTTAAAGGTCCCTTCCAACCCAAACCATTCTACGATTCTATAAAGATACTCTGAGGTTCATGTTTGATTTGCCACATCTTACACTGAGCAGCTTTCCCTCCCCTGGAACACTGACTCTGCACTTACTGCAGTCAGGTTTTCAGGAACATTTATTAACCATACACCCACAAAAACACCCAATTAGACAGAGCTCCTTCTTCCACGGTTTAAATGAAAACAGGACAAAGCACACACACAGACTGAAAAAAAACCCCACCACCCATGAGGACTGCAACAGCCTAAGCAGCTTTCAGCCACAGGTGCTGCTTTTTATGATCCAATAAACACCTCATATGGAGGTAGTAAGGTCTTAATGTGTCTCCAGCAGTGGTTTCCAAGAGCTGCTCACTCTCCCCACAGTGCTGCCTTCTTCTGCAGGGTGAGGTTAGTATTATTTTCTTTCTAAATGTTGTTATTTTGCTGTTGTTCTTTGCAATATGCTGTCTTTGCTTTTTATTTGAAAGAGGAGTTAATGGAAAATTTTAAAGGTCTACTAGAAATGGTTTTTAGTATGAGAAGTTTATTGAGGGATTTAATCAAAGTTTGTTCACAAAGAGGAAAAAAATGGTTAAGGCCCTTGAGGTATAATCTAGTATTTACTCTCAATTCAATCTTTTAGGTTAAGTTTTTATTTGCATTTATCAGTGCAATGTTGCAGATAATTCTTCAGTGCAGTAATACTGCTTTTGTCCTTGGCTTAGATTTCACTTATTACAAATGTTAAAACACCAGTTTGTTTGTTTTTTTTTTTTTTTTCTTCCTGCCTGATTTGTTCTCAAATACTTTAGAAGCTATTTGAATCCTGAAAAATTCCCTTAAATAGCCTTTTTGGTGAGGGCGAGAAACGTTTTAGTAGGGTGGGGTTTTTTGGGGTTTTTTTTTTTTGGTTGAGGTGTGTTTTTTTTTCAGTTTGTACCTTTTAAAACTGTAGGAGACATAGAGGAGGAACTTTAAAAAGCAAAATGAGTAGATAACGGTCCTTTGCTAGTAGCTGATATCTCTGTGGGTGCCTTCAGTTTGTGTTTTCAAAAGTGCATCTGTTTTCATTTGTGAACCGTGGTTCTCTTGTTGACGTACAGAGAGGTTTGATCACACTTGGTGTGAACTTCTGTGCGCAACAGAAGACTTGAAGCCAGCTTCTAATTTCTCTCTTCTGTTCTGGTTTCCTGGCTGGCTAACAGGGGGTTGAGTGCTCTAGTCCTTTCTTCTCACCAGCCACCTCTTTTGGAGGAGTTTTTGGGTTTGATAGCTTTGGCGGCCTGAGAAAACTCCATGTGGCACACAATAAATAGCACCAATTTCTTTAGCCTATCTGTTTGAATAATTTGTAAGTAAATTTGTTGTGTTGAATTTGTCCTAAAGTAAATAAAAGTGGCATATATATGCTCCTACATGTTAATAATATGCCACAACTTGGAAGAGTTTCTTTTCAAAAGCTAGGATAAAATGTAAGGCAGTTGATATAGTCCCTGGTTTGAAGGATTGCTTCCAGGTTATACAATTAAGTAATGGCATGTTTAGGTTATTCAGCCTGTAAGATGAGCATTTTTCAGTGTAAAAAGTGTCGGATGTTTTCCCTTTAACATCAGGACACAGGATGGAAATCTTGGTCCTGGTTCTTGTGACCAATGCTGATGGTGAGTAAGGAATCTTTCTCTGGCTTTCTAACCCTTCCTTTGCTATCTATCTCATCTCTTTTCTCTGTTACTTGTGTGACACTAAGGAACATAAAGATGACTTAAAAAGCAAATGGCTGATGCAGAACTAGTGTTCTGACTGGTTAAGTGCTGGTGCCTTTCCCACCACACTTGGCTCAGCTGCTCAAGGGAGCCTCATTGCAATGTGGAGCCTTTGTGATGCCCCCACGTGGCTTCAGCAATCCCTGGGCTGGAGCATGAAAGAAGAGAGTGGCTTTTGCCAGCTCTGTGGAAGCAGCTTCAGTGTGGGAATGAGCCTTGGTCCTGGCTGATCTGCAAAATGAACGTGGAAGGGAATCACCATCTGTGTCTGTGAGTTGTTTTGTTGTGTGGGACGATGATATAATTGAAGTCTGAATCTGAAAGAACCATTTGAATGTGCTTACTTCATCACCTTTTGAAGGTATTTTAGGAACTGCTTCAACTCTTAAAATGGCGAGTGGGTGATCTGCAAGCCAAGCAAACAGAAAAAGACCCTTGAAAAAAATCTGTCTGAAAGCAATGTTATTCTTTTGTTGTTACTCATGAGACTTCTTGAAATAGAGCTTCTCATCTGGCTTCAAAATAAGCTGGGTTTTTATTTTTTTTTCTTTCCTGGATTAGAACATAGGACTTCCTGCTTTGCATTTAGAACCAGAACTGTGGCTTTCCACGCTTTGTTTCTGGTTCTTGTAGATTGCTTAACTTTCTATTCCTTTCAGTTTGCTTGAAGGGAGAGTAAAACTGTATATGAAAGCAGAGGAAAATGCCACTTTTCAGACTTCTGTGGACTTCCATTGGAAGTGTAATGGGGTCTGGTAAAACTCTTCATCTTTCCATAGACTGCCTTTTTTTAAGATGGCAACATGTTCCCCTCTCTTTCTCAGTCCCATTCAAAGAAGACTGAGAGTGAGAGAGGAAAGGAATAGAAGGCAAATGCTGATGAAATGGATGGAGTTTTGCTTCCAACAGTGGAGAGGGAAGGAAATTGTTATTAATATTTTTTAAAATTTCCCTTCACTATGTCATTTCCCAAAATCTTGAACATTAATAAACCAGAGTGATCAAGGGAGATGAGGGACTGAGAATTGACTAGTTTAATTAAAAAACTTTTTTTTTTTTTTTTTAAAAAAAAAAAAACATACTAGGCCCTCCAGTCTTCCCTGGCCTCAAACCCAGATATTAAAAGGACATTAAGAATAATGTTTGGTCAGCCATGCTAGATGGAACTTGAGGCATGTTCCTGTTATTTGCTCTACTGTATCTTGTGAAACCTGGGTGTTAGGAGCCCCTGGATAAATTTGTACAATACTCTTGTTCTTCAGCATTGTGACAGAAAAAATAGGGGAAGCTCTTGAAAACAATCCTTCAATTGAACGGCCGAGTAATGTTCATACAGGGTATTATCATATCATTTATTAGCTACAAGATACTGCTGAAAAAAAAAAAAAATTGCCTTTCTCCACATTTATTTTTCCCATTAGGGTTAAAGGCTTAAGGTGGTCACTTTGCTTGAAGTTTTCCCTCTGTTCCCAGCTTACTCAGCCTTCAAGCTGAATGCTCCAATACATAGCTGATAGCATCCTCCAATATGGTGTAGCATCTTGTAATCTTTTGTATTTGGTATTTTGAGATGTTTAAGAGCAGTATTTAATGTGGCTTTGTTATCTTGTGGATAATAGTGTCCTGTGCTATCTGGCAAAGTCTTTATGTAGAGCTTCAAGCATCTGTCATCTCGGCAACAAAACAGCCTGTGCAGCTGACATTCCTGTACTGGCAAGCAGCAGCTCCTTTGCCTGTTAACATTTTGAAGGACCACGCATGAAAAACACCATGTGCTGCTCTAAATATTTTAAAACACAGTTCAAAAAAAAAAAAAGCTAATGTTGTATCTGATTTGCATGCCCTACTGAGCTGGGTTTTATTCCCACCCAGCCCTGTAAATCCATGGTTGCTGGACGTGGTGAGGAAGTGTTGGTCTGGAAAATCCTGAGGAGTTAGTGGGGGCTGCAGGTAACTGTGCCAGTACATAGAATTGTCCTCTCAAGTTTCATCCTGGTAGGTCCCCCTGGACCTCTGAGTTTGTTCTCCTTCTCCCCCTTCTACCCACAGTTGTAGCTTGAGGGTTTTTTTTTTTGGTTTACCAGAATAGCATAATTACATCTAGCCCTCAGCACTGAGGCCTGAAAAAACCCCAAAACACCATCAACAACCCCAAATGCTTAGCGTGGCTGTGCTGATCAGAAGCTGCTGCTGTCTTGGTGTTAAACACAGCAGGTGATTTCTTCCATGGTTTTGGGGACAGACTTTTCTGCACAAACCATACGCTGGAAAAACAACTACAAATTCTCAGGATGCTTTTGGGAATCTGATACACCTCTAGGCAAGTTCATTTGGAGAGAAAATAAAAACATATTCCCCCTTGCCCAAATCCTTCCATCTGTATGCCTTTATTACCTTTCTGTCAGCTCTGGTGGGCGGAAGCAGCTGATCCCAGTCCTAAGCCAAACTTTTCTTTCTTTAGTTGGGATAACTCTGTCTAGGGATGACCAGGATAGAGACATGGAATGTTAGTGCCAGCCTATTGGTGAAAACACTTATTTTGTCAAAATTTAGCTTTGAAACTGGTGGGCTGAAGCAGCTGATCCCAGTCCTGAGCCCAACTTTTCTGTCTTTAGTTGGGATAACTCTGTCACTTGGTACTGTCTAGAGATGACCAGGATAAAGACATGGAATGTTAGTGCCAGCCTATTGGTGAAAACACTTATTTTGTCAAAATTTAGCTTTGAAATTTGAGTGGTCTAATGAAGAAATGTCTGTGGTGATTAAACATCTTGTGCTTTCTTTTTAATTTATTCTGAGTGTTGGTGGCAGTGGCCCAAAGCCACATCCTGCACCATGATGAAACAAAGCCACCCTGTCAGCTCCTCCCTTCAGAAACAGGGCGCCACAGTACCGAGCGGTCACGAGGAAGGTTCTAACACCACGTGTGGTTTTGGAAACGCAGAATTAAAATACTGGCCTTAGGAGGGGGCCTAGGGGACCCCAGGTTGAAGTTCAGTGCTGGCATTTTGATGTCCAGCTGTGTGCAGCAGATGTTTTGTGCAGCAAGAAAACGTGGGTTCCAGGCAGCCAGGCTCCTCGGATGACAGTTGCATAGCTGGGGTGTTTGGGCAGAGGACATCCTATTGGCTCTGTGCCCCGCAAGCTCCACGTGCTCCATCAAAAGGCCTCTCTGTCTGTCCTAGGAAAGCTGGGTGGGGAGGAAGGTGAGCGACAAGAAGGGCATGTGGCTTATGGGATGCCTGTGTGTCAGGGGTCAGGGCTGGGCTGGCCACGGGATGCATGACAGATGCTCCCTGTTAAGCCCTCTCCCTTTCCAAAGTGGAATAGAAAGGGAATAAGGGAGATTTCCAAAGTGGAATAGAAAAGGAATAAGGGAGAGAGACTTATGGATTGGAAAGGAAAGCTGAAACACCTTTAATGAAAATAATAAATGTATACAATTCTGTATAAAACCACTATCAAAGCCAGCCTCCCTGATGGTAGTTATGTCACTGCCTCCACTGATGCTGTGAGCAGGAACTGGGGAAGTCCCACACTGGACTCTGCAACAGAGATTGGGTTTGGCTTCAAAGGGGTATGAACAGAGGCCTCCTCTGATGTTGGCCATTGAAGATAAGAGCTTGACCCTTGTGACCCCTCATATTTACACTGAGTATGACATATGGGATAGAATCCTTCGTTGGTCAGTTTAGGGTCACATGGCCTGTATGCTGCTCCCTGCAGGTGCATCCTTTCACTTTCTGCACCCCCAACATGGCACACACGACTTAGCAGTGACCTTGGTCTGCACAGGAGCAAGCATAAGCAAGAGCCTTTCTGCCCACCAGTCCTGGGTAGTAACTATGAACATCAAGTGCTGTCACTGCTCGAAGTAGACACTTGTCTGTGAAAATCTGCCGTTAAGTTCAGGAATTGAAGTTACTTGGAACAGGCTTAGCTAAAAAGTAAAATGGCTGAACAGAGTTGGTTCTCACTCAAACCAGGACACTGGGTGAGGGGTGCCTCAGGCTCCTTTCTGCAGCCGACACCTTAGGAGTCGTAGAGTAGGAGGGTAGGAGTGGCATGTGAATGCAGTGGAAAGGTTGGTGGGGTTTGCTAAAGCAGAACTTTCCACTTCCTCAAAAAGTTAGGGGTGAAAGGGCTGGGCACTGGAGTGGAGAAAGGGTTTCCCCGGCTGCCTAGGTGTGAGGATAGCTGGTGTGTGTCCTGGCGTGGTACGTGGGCTGTACGTATGTGGCCTCAGATGCTGAGGGTGCTCTCTGGGGAGGGATAGCTACATGCACTGGCACTCATTTAAGCACCAGTAGATCCTCCTGTTGCTGGCATTTCAATGGTTTCTGTTTGCAGGTAGGAGGGGAAGGAGATGACCCCAAACAAGCTGCTGTAGGAAGTGCCACTGCTTGGACTAATGGATGCTGTTGGGGTGTCTTTAAAAGGAACATCCAGCCTGCAATGGGGCTGAGAGGCTGTGTAGGTTTTGGAGCAAATGAGGTAGAACAGAAGACCAGAATTGATGTGATGAAATCTCCATGGGGAATTAAAACCCTTACAGGAGGCACTCAAACAGGAGAGAGGAAGCAAGCTTTGCTTTCATGAGAACTTGTACTTAAATACTTATGGTGGTGGTGGTGCTTTTTTTATTTTATTTTCAGTAATAGATTTTCCACGAGAAACTTGCACCACTGCTATTCCAGATTTAAAAATCCAGGCCTTGTCTAACTGCATGGCTGAGTGTTTAATTCTGTGTGTGTGTTTGAAGAGGCACAGCTGCCTGACATGGACAGAGGGAGAGGTGAGACAGGTAGTGGCAATTCCTGTGCTTGTATGAGAGTGGGGAAAAGCTACAGCTAAGTGCTCAGTGAAAAAAAACTGTGTTAGGATTTATATCAGAAAATAATTATTCTATTTAGAAATTGTATACTGAAACAGATACATGAGAACTGACAGCTGAGGCACAGGAAAGGAGCAGAAAAAGGGGATAAACCTCTGGGAGTTACACAGACTGGAGGTAATGGGAAGAGAAAGGTGAGGGGCTAGATCCATTATTTTTCCTGCACTTTTCCTATCTTATGATTAATAAACTGGGCACTTTTGAAGTGATAAGAATGTACTGCTAGTATTATTTTCTTCTTTCTTCATTTGTATGCAGTCAGGGCAAAAGATACTGTGAACAGGGAGTGAGGCAGCAGCTTCAATGGAAAAAACATTGTGCTTTGGTGTGTTTTTTTTTTTTTTTAATTTGAGCTAACTAGAGATTATTATTAGCTATTCGCTCTAAGATTAAGGAAATGGTATCTGCAATTTGTTGAGTGTTGTGCTATGGCCACTATACTTAGCAACGATCTTTACTCTGAGTTACACTTGAGCCACATTTGGCAGCCAGGTGATAGCAGAAGCTTCAGTCAATTTTGGGTACTGCATCCGTTTTTGGCTAACGTAGTAGTTGTCCTACAAGAACAGCCTCATCCCTTTTGGCAAGTAAGGGAGATGTGATGAAAAGGTGCTGGTGCTTGTGAACTGAAAACCTGTTCTAATGAGGAAGGTGGAGGAGGCTGAGGGAAGTGCATCAGTTTTGACAAAATCTGTTTAAGCTCTAAAAGCAATCAAGTAACATACTGTTCTTGGAAGCATTTTAGAACTACCCATTTCCCCTGGCTCTTCTGTTTCTTCCCTGGCCTGTAGATTTGGGCACCTACAACAAACAGCCTGTGAGCCCAGACACTTGCAGTAAAAGAGGAGCAAAAATTAATAGATAGTTTCAGCAGATATTCCACAGTGGTTAAATAAGTTTGAGAAAATAAAAATGCAGTAGTTGGAAGCAAGTTTAGACTAATGGTTAAGCCATCAGCACCAGCAAATAAAGAAGTGCTACTGGATTTAGCCCAGAGTACCATAGTCTATTTTCAGAGCAAAACTGTTCTACTGCTCCATCTAGTGTTCTTGGGCCCCTTTAACGGCTGGACCTCATTTAAGTAATCCCTCTATCTAACAGGGGCCTGGTCTAGTGCCACTGAACCTCACGTTCATGACAGGACACTCCCATCCTTACAATGGCAGCAGATCCCCTGCCCAAGTCTGCAGCAGCTGATCTGAAATCACTTCATATTAACTGAGTTTCATAAGCATGACACAGGTCTTTCCATAGAAAAATTGATCCCAGAGTGGGGACTGAATTTTGTAGAAATACCTCAAGCAACAGGGACTTTCTCAGGGTCTTCCCACTTACTTTACTCAGTGCAAAGTAGGTAAGGAAAGGTGATATTCCAATGGAATTGTAAAAAAAATGGATTTTTGTGGTCACTTTTGTGTTGAGTAATGTGACAGATATCTCCTCTTTTATTAGCAGGAGTTTTTAAAGTTGGTGCCAAAAATCAGTGCTGGTAGAGCAGGGTCTGTGATGGGAGATCATACTGTAGGAGAAAACACAACTTCATGTATTACTGTAGTCAGGCTAAAACCCATTAAACTTGGTTATCTCACATGGTTATACAAGTTATTTTGTTTGAAGTAGTGCATTTTGCCCTACTCCTCATCATGCAAATGACTAAAATGCATAGCTAATGGTGGAGAGGCTGTTAGGTATGTGGCTGCTTCAGCCCTGCCTGGATCTGAGCCCTAATCCAGAAACCCCCCAGCTGGGCTGTGGAAATACAGTGCTGCCCAGCACCAGCATCTCTGAGGGGACAGGTTCAGAGAAGATGCCTGGGAGGGCTCTGGCCCTGGAGATGGGGACTAGGGATGTTTGGCTGATCCTGAGGTGGCTGCCTTGTCCTCTTCCTTTCTTTCCAGTGTCTGTATTTGTCCCTTCCCCAGCCTTCCTTTGTGGGCTCTTTTGTTGTGCTGCTGATATGATACACTTCAAGTCAAACACACTTTTGTTTTTTTAAAAGTCATCTCTTCCAAAATAAAAAGTGCAAATTGAAAGTACAATCAACATCCTTTTGACAATACAGCAAAACGATAAATTTACAAATATAAAACTAGAAGTATTTAGAATTTTACAGAAAATTAATCAGGTAAAGTGCAAATAAAAAACAGACATAGCTTTTTTAGAAGCTTTCATCCTATGCTTGCAAACACAACTGATTTTGAACAGCAAAATATTTACAGTTTGGCAGTCTGTGAGTTGTTGATAGAAGGTCCTTGAGCTGCAAGAACCAGCACTGGTTTCTCATCTCTCCAGTTCTGCTTCCAGGATTTCTCCCCACGTGTCGACGTCCATTGGATACATGCTTCTCTCTGGCAAGCTGTTCTGTGAAGGAACGTTGCTGTACTTCCCACTCAGCCATTCTTGTTTCACTTTGCTTTTCCAGTAGTTCCTCAGTAATGTGATCTGATGGAAAAACAAGACAAATCAGTTCATTTCCAAGATCGAGCTAAGCTGCATTCAACACAAGTTTTTCATTGGAAAAGTAATGCTAGAAAAAGGATTTGGAATTTGTCTTTGGATGTCTAAATGAGAGGCCCTGGGAGGTGCACTACTGCCAAGATGCCGACCTTGGTCTACTTCCAACTTTTCTAAGTTGGGTGAAGAATCACTTCTTGCCTCAATTCTTTGAGTGTTAAGATGAAAACTCTAACCCAGCAACTCATCTCTGTCCTTAAAAGAGGTGCCTTTCACTTCCTCTTCCTGTTTAGGTTATTTGTGCCCTTTAACTTTCATTTGGGTTCTAAATCCAGGCTGGCTGGATTATTCTCTTCAGCCAACCTTTTAGTGCAAGAAAACATGGCCTGACTGTGTATTTGCTTTGACTTCAGATCCCCTCTCCAAAACAGAGACAAAATAGAGAATGAGTGAGGGAACCTCTGGAAATTCCTGTGCAACAGTAGTAAGGTCTGTACATTTGAAGGACAACTGTTACCTGCTCATGGGTTTGCCTCGCACTGAAACAACTCCACTGAAATGTCAGGGTCCAGAACTGTCTGTGGTTGTGTGCTGTTCTGGTGGTTTTTTTTTGTTGTTGTTGGTTTTTTTTTTTTTTTCCTCCTTGCTGCTGCTTCTCTCTTTTCACCGCTCTACTACCTCCCTGCTCTCAAACACACCAGCTAAAATGATGTGGGGATTACCCTCTAGCTGGTCCAGAAAGTGTGTGTGTGTGTGTGTGTGTGAGAGATTTGGAAAACAGCTTCTCAGAACTTACTTGCTTCCTTTTTCTCTACCCCATTTTTTTTTCTCCTGGAAGCACGTTGCTCAAAGTGTACTGAGGCAGAACTACCCAGGAAGAATTTCCAGAACGTCATTCCTCAGCAGCAGAACTACTCCCACGACATACCACCAGAGAGCACACTGCCTAGGGTGGTATGTTGTCTTCTCCCTGGTGTCCCCGTCTACTGGATGTGGGCTTTCTTCTGCGTTAGGGCTGTGCAGGCTTCAACGTGGTGACCATCAGTGCTGAGGGGCTGCAGGGCAGCGCCAGGGCTACACGGGCTGTGCCAAGCTGGCCAGACGTGGGTCTGGGCAGGCAACGGGACCGCCTAGCTTTGCTCTCGCTGTGTGTTTAACCAG
>NW_008618256.1:0-5322 GCF_000691845.1 Merops nubicus
AGAAAGTGTGGGGGAAAAAAAAAAAAATCTTCATTTTACCTGGAAAGAATCAAAAATTTTCTTCTGAACTGCAGTGAGCATTGTCAGTGCAGGAGCAGAAGCAGCAGCAGAACATCCAGCTGCTGACGTTTCTAAGCACAAACTGAGATGTCAGTGCAGGAACCATCCTCCCCCCATCAACCCTGCACACCCCAGCGAGCACAAGGGAAAGCCCAGTGAAGCCCTGTGGGGCTGACCTGACCTTCCTGAGGTGTTTCCACGAGCTCTGTGCCCAAAAGTGACTGTTTTTGCTGGAATATTCCATGAATCAGTCACAGTTGGATGTGCTGGAAGCAAATGCAGAGAGCAAGAGGGAGTTCTCTCTCTCAGGATATTCCAGAGAGACTCTCACCTATTTGTCATCTGCTGTGTTTTAAAACAAACAGACAAAAAAAAAAGGAGTAAAAATTTTCTTTCTGGAGTGTGACCATACAGAAGCAGTTTCCCCTTCAAGGCAGGGGTGTTGGAAGCTGACCTGCTCTTTGGGAAGAAGCAGGAACAAAGAGCATGAGTTGGCATGTTCAGCAGCTTCCCCAAGAGAGCTGGTTTCTCCTGAAATGTGTTTGCCCTACCCATGCACCCAGCTCGACACACCACACCACGTGGAACAGAACTTCATTTTCCCCCTGTAAGCCTCTACACACCTCTTAGGGACAGCCCTGTGAGCTGATCTGTCCTCATCTGCTCTTCAGAAGTTCAGGAAGCAGCCCCTTGTCTCCTTACAGCCATTGTCCTTCAGGGCAAGGAGGATGAGCCCTTGGGTGCAACTCATCTGCCCAAAATGCTCAGCTGTGCTACCAGCTCAGGGCCCCTTCAAGAGCTGTCCTCAGCCTCTGCATCCCTATTTTAAAGGTGTTTGTACATTTTCTACCAATGAGCCTCTGCAGTAGGTGGACATTCAGGAGTTACTCCTGGATATTGCTACTTGAGCTTCTTCATGCTGTAACTAGAGCATCTGGCTACAACAGGGTGGTAATGTAGGGTTTGTAATGAGTGAACACCAAGGGTGCATCCATCAGCTGGTGGAACTACCCCTGCTGATGCTGACAGACTCTAGATTCATCTCTCCTAACACTAACATCTAAGGTGTCCATCTCCAGCTCAAGTCCTTAGAGAAATAAAATCTTCCTGGAGAAGGTTCAGCTCCCACCTCCAGACAACTACATTTTCTGGCACTTTGAGGGTACCCAAGTATCTCTGCTGACTACAGAGGCAGCCAGCATTGAATTCTGAAGCAAGAGGAGATGTATCCTGCCACGACACTAAGCATGGCCAGGGCATCTCTCCAGCTTAGAAATTTTTTTATTTCTCCTTAGAGAAATAAAAACTTCCTGGAGAAGGTTCAGCCCCCACCTCCAGACAACTACATTTTCTGGCACTTTGAGGGTACCCAAGTATCTCTGCTGACTACAGAGGCAGCCAGCATTGAATTCTGAAGCAAGAGGAGATGTATCCTGCCATGACACTAAGCATGGCCAGGGCATCTCGAGTACTGTGTGCTTTGAGGGGATGAACATTGCTGTAAATCACAGAAAAGAAATAATCCTGTTGCTCAGCTGAGACTCCAGCTCACCAAGCTCCAGCAAGGTGCATCCAGCTCCTTTGAGAACCACAGTGCAGCAGATGGAGAGGGGTATTTTCAGAGGCAGTTTTGTGAGAGCAGATTGGGGTTTCATATGTCCCAGTATGCTGGACTTTGGAAATAATTGCCTTTTACACTGCAATCAGGAAATCGTGTCATTTAGACACATCCTCAAAACGTGGAGAAGAAATGCAAGCGTCCCAAATTCAGCTGCTACAGTGTGTTAGCACGTTGGCTACACACATTTTTCACAAGTAATAATGAGTGACAAAAATAACTGACCTACTTATAACTCCACAAATACCTGTACCTCACATTTGGAGGCAGTGAAATCAGCATGGAGACATTTAGAACAAGTCTATTCTTGAATACCCTTTTTTAACTCTCTTTAAATTATTCCAATTTGGACAGTTTTTAATGTAATTTTTTTTTTTTTTTTTTTTTTTTTACACCTTACAACTCCCTGGAGCTTTTTTCTGTAGTTCCAGGCACGTCTGCACTGAGTACAAAACCCTGATGATCATTAATATTAAAAGATTTGGGCTCCCCCAGTAGAGGAGAGTCCACTCTCACCATCATACCTTGCTCGATGGATCCTGTGGACCTGTGCCATGCTTCAAACCAAGGCTACCCACTGTTTTAAAGGCAGGTTTGCCCCCTGCCCAGGCTTCTCCCAGTGATGGGGAAGTGGCCTTTGCTTCCCTCCAGTGCTGAGCTGCTGTTCCATTTTGAGGACTTCCAGGGTCTGAGCTGTTGCTGACCTTCCTCCCATTGTTTCCACGCTGGGAAGTAGGTGCAAGACCTCCTTCATGAAACTAAAGATCAGGTAATGCCCTTCTACATAGCTACAACCCCAACAGGTCAGGAACCACCTCCAGTTTGGTAGCTCAGGACCCATCAAGTGGAGCAGAGACCAGACCTGTGATGCCCACCAAATTCTGCAGTGCACAAAGAACTCCTTACCAGTTGCCCCACCTCCCCTGCCCTCCATCACAGGATCCTTTTAAACCTCCTCACGTTTCTTCTTGGTGTCAATACTATTTCTGATCAGAGAAACAAACAGATTTCTGTTGGGTTGGGTTTTGTGTAGGACAGCTTTTCCTCCTCCTTGGTTCTGGTGTGGATACGACACAGAGCATCTATTGCCAAATACTTTTTAGGCCTTTTAACAGAATTATTCCAAGCCTGAGGATTGCTACAGATAGAGCTGAAATGCCTTCACTTGGTTATTGTTCTCTCACGCAGACGAGTCCCAGCTCCCACATTAATTATCATTGCCAGGTCCTTCCAGTCTCCACCCTACTTAAAATTCCTACACAGCTGCAAAGCAACTGCAATGAAATGCATCTGGACAAGTGGTGGATGCAAAACTGATGTCCCTCAAAACCCCCCAAAATCTGCTGCTCCCACACCTGCCTGGTAGCACCAGCCAGTCAGGCTGTTCCCCACAGGTCTGAATCTCTGTGGAATGGCAAAAAAAATCCCATTTTGCATCTCAGTCCATCCTGTATGACATGATGTGATCCACTTGGAAATAATTATTCCTTTGGACAGATCCCAGTGAAGCAAAGCCCCTGTGGATGTTTCTGTGATGGGTGTGTAGGGACTGACTTGTTGCATTTCTTCGTACCTAGGGATCAGTTCTTCTTGAGGGATTTTTTGGGGGACACAAAACCAGAACTCCCCAGACCTGAATGCATTAATTAAAATCTTAGTAAGAGGGACAAACACACTCCTCTGATACAATAAAACACAGATACCACAAAAGTCATGTATGTGTGTATCAGCACTTCCAATACTGTTCAAGGATGGTTGGAAGAGGAAAAGGTACCAACAAAACTATTATTAAAATCCTTGAATGATCAAATTAAACATTTTATGGAAGGATCAATTGCAGTAATTTGGTTTGGTTCTGCTGAAAAATCAGACCAGTTACCCAGTTCTGACTTCCCATTTTTTGTCTAAAACCTGCTGAAATTTTGGGGGTTCATTCTTCTGACAGAAGCAAGAATTGTCCCTGTAAATATGTGCCTTCCTGAAATTTCTTTGACAAAATCTTCTGTTCTCTAACAACAGGATGTTGATGCTTGGACCATGATCAGATTTTAAAGGCATATTGAGTATGTGTGGCATGGAAGGCAGACCTTTCAAAATTCATCTACTACACTTCAAAAATTTAAGAGCAAGATTTTTTTAATACGATTGTGGACAGCTCTGCTGTTGAGTTCCTATTTTCACAAGAATCCAACACTTGCAATTCCAGGTGAAATAAATGCCAGGGCCTGTGTTCAAATGACGTTATTGATCTGTGAACTGAATTTAAAGCCATTGTTTAAATGCTGAAAGGCAGAGATCTTTTCAGAGGCTGCATTTTTAAATCAGTGCCTGGCAGTTTCTAAATAAAAGTTATAATGGAGTCTGTGCTGTTAATATTCCTTCCGATATCATCTTAACTTTGCCTTTTGAGTCTGGAAATGTGCTTCTCAGCCGTTCTGTCTGGATGTGCTGCCTATCCAGTCAACCTCCTCCAAGAAATACTTCACCCCAGCACCTCCCAGAGGCTTGTTCCTGGTGCTAATGGAAGTGCACATTCACATGGAGGCTTTGGGGAATGCCAAGGGGTAAGTTAGTGTGAGCTAACTCATGGGAATACTTTTTTAAAACATTATTTATCCATTTTTGTTAATAGATCCTTCAAGAATATCTAAAAGAATTTTGCAGAAGTAAGAGGCACCTACTTTGAAACAATTAATGAATTTTTTCAGTGCCACAGGACACAGAGCTCAGTCTTTTGTGTTTGGGTGAACAAGTTTGGGTATTTTGCATTGCAAGGTGCCTTTTAGGGCAGATACCTTGCAGAAACTATACCAAAAAAAATCATCTAAAAACATTCAAGCCTCTCTCTTCCTCAGCACCTCTGAGGCAAACCTGGCCTGGGATGGGAAGGGCCTTTCACAGAGCTGGTTAGGAGAACCCTCCAGGAGTTTTAAAGTGGGAGCCAGTGCAGCTTTCCTCACAGATCCCACCCTGCTCTTCCTGCCTCATCAATTTCTCTTTCATACACAAAATCACTCAAGCAAACACAAGCATAAAAAACCCAAGATGTCACCACCATCAAACATTTCAACCCCGACGCTCTCTTCACAGCTCAAAGCAGGAAGACTTACAAACATCTAATACAAGTAGGAAAAATGAATAATATATGAAAGAAAAAGCACAAACCAGGAAACAGTCAGAAGTCTGAGCCGTTAATTGCTGTACATTCCCCCCAACAAAGTGACAGACAGGGCAAGGCTGGGCTGCTGGGGTGGCTGTGGCAGCAGCAAGCTGCCCGGCCTGCCCCTTGCACTCCTGGGGACCTGGTGACAGGGACACTGTCCCATCCCAGCCTGGGCACTCTACACAAGGAGGTAGATTCACATGAGCATGTACTAAAGTAAAACTGGGAGGCCAGATGCCACACGAGGAAAATTCATTTCCCACGGCAGTTTTGGGATGTGAGACTTGTTCTCCATACCAACAAGTTCTCCTTGGTCCATCTCACCACAGCCCTCTTGTATCCTCCTCTTCTTTCTCAGCTTTGTGGTGCTCAAGGCTGGAAGGGAGGTGATTCTCCCCCTCTACTCTGCTCTGGTGAGACCCCACCTGGAGCACTGCATCCAGTTCTGGAGCCCCCAGGACAAGAGGGACGTGGAGCTGCT
>NW_008618256.1:5644-16275 GCF_000691845.1 Merops nubicus
GGGGCTTTAAGGCCAGGCTGGAGGAGGCTCTGGGCAGCCTGATCTAGTGGGAGGTGTCCCTGCTCATGGCAGAGGGGTTGGAACTGGGGGATCCTTGTGGTCCCTTCCAGCCCTGACAGATTCTGATTCTGATTCTGTTTTTGCAGAGGACGTAGTAGTGTTGGCTTGATGGACTTGATCTTAAAGGTCTCTTCCAACCTAAAGGATTCTATGATTCTATAACTGACCAGACAATTTTTCTGCACTTGGACATGCTGCTGGGTAAGGTTCCCCCTCCACTCTAGAAGGAGAATAAACCAGACCAGGGCCACATTTGCTCCCACAAGTCAACACAGCCCTGTAGACATTTCATAGCCTCCCAGCCACCCCAGGAGCCCACCCTGCAGCCCTGGGGGACAGCTTTGCTGCCATGTCTTGGGGGATGCAGGTAGGAAAAACCCCTGCTGCTTGGAGGACTCTACTCAAGACCAGGCACCTGCTAGAGTAAAATTTGCAGAGCGGTTTCTGGGGATTTGGCACCTTTTCTGCTTAAAATCCATCTCCCTTCCCATCCACTTCTGTGACACTCACCCCCAGGTCCTTCCCCACCATCACCCAGCGGCAGAGCTGCACCCACAGCCTTCTCCTCCCACAGGAATCCTTCCAGAGCTCTCCACACCCTCAGCAGCACTTTGTTAGTTGACAGCTTTTTTTTACCTATATTTCATTTGCCATTTGTCAGCCGGGTAACACGGATTCAAGTTCCCTTTTGATGTTCTCATGTTATCTACAAACACTTTAAAGCCGCGGCGCTTGCCGGGCTCCGGAGCTCGCACCAGCACAGGCACTTCCCTCTAGTGGTCCAAAGGCAAGCAGAGCTTCTCAAAAAGGGAAACATTTTCCAGGTGCTGCAGATCCCTCTGGCTTTCATGGATGCCACTGCGCAGGGATGATGGGTGGGCAGGGGTGCCAGTGAAAATGCCCAGGAGAATGCCCACAACTCCATCCTTTGGCTGCAACCCCAACCCCTCCAGCTGCTGAGCCCTTTGCGGGGTGACTGTCCCACTGTCTGCCTCAAATATTGTTTCTTTTCTCAGAAAATATGGAAATGGGCAGGTGATGTCCTGTGACCAAACTGAATTCTGTCCTTGTTTGCAGTTCTGAGACCACAAGGTTCAGTAAACAGGGAATAATAAGTTAATTCTGTTTTGCACTCTGTGCTTGTAGAAATCACTTGACTGTAAAGTTACAGTGTGATTTAAAATACTGTTAAGCTGGGAAAACTGAAATTAAGAGTCTATTAAAATTACACAGTCACAGTCAGTGTACCTGAACTTTATCTTCCCCTGGTAGTGCTGCTAATAAATGTCATATTTAGAGACACAATCCGAGCTGAGGCCGGTGCTAATTCCTGCCCAGCTGCACGTGCTGCCTTTCCTAACACACTCTGTATTCCCCTGGAGACTGTGTCCAGCACAGGACAAGGTAGGCAGGTGATTAAGCCCAGGCATGCTTAGTTTAAGCACTGTACTGGAAAATTGCTGCACATATCTGAGTCTAAAATGATGCTTTCTAATTTTTCAAAGCTATCGATGAGTTTTCCTCGTAGATAAACACATCTGTAACCATCTGCTTACTGCAAAGCTGCAGGTTATGGGAGTGAATTTGGAAGTGCTTTTTAGTGGTTTTCTAGTATGAACATTAGATAACAATCCAGATTCTAGAGAAGGCTGATGAATGAGAGTTTTGAACTGGATATTCCCATGCCTGAGGCAAAAGCCTGAATCAGAGCAGTTAATGCAGTGAATTTCTGTGCTGAGCTGAGACAGGTAGCATGGAAACTGCAGAAACAATGTTGTTTGATACCCATGGTTTATGGGAGAGTGTAAAACACATTTCAGAAGCAAGATGAGAGAAGTGAAGGTAGAGACCAGGAGGAAAAGGGACACCTGTTTATCCAAGACAGCTCAAGACAGACTAGCCCAGTCCTCTCTCAGTCAGCTACCAGATCCTCTAGGCAACAGAGCTTGTCTGCATGGGCTTCAGTAAAGTATTTGATACAGTGTCTCCTGGGAAATTATTATTTAAGCTGGAGAAGATGGGGATTAGTGCAAGAATGGTAAGGAGCTAAAGACTGAGCTAGAAAAAAGCACTCAGACATTGTGCTGGAAGGGGAGCTGTCGGGCTTGGGGAAGGGAGTGGGGAGGTTTCAGGACTCAACCTGGGAGCCGACCAGACTGATCTTCCACTCAGTGACCTCGCCAGAGGAAGCAGGAAAAACAGGAATGAGGTCATGAAATTACTGTTGACACAGAACTAGAAGGTAAGGGAGGTTCAGTGGAGCATCCGAAGAATTCGATGACTTTGAGGACTGGAGCCATAGAAAGGAAATGAAATTCCCAAGTAAGGCTTTAGGTCGTGCATTTGTGGGCTCAGTCCCAGAGTTATGCTCTAGTGTAGGGCTTCCAGCTGGAAACAAGAGAGGCAGAGAAATACCCAAATACAGCCATTGTATTGGCACTACCCTGATGTCACTGAAAACTCTGAAAAGTCTGAGGCAACAACAAATAAAGTGTTTCCATGGAGGTTTTACCTGTTAATATTGCTGCACAAGCTGTGGATCCAACCTCATCTGAAACACTGTGTGCAGGTGCAGTTCAAAAAGGTGAGCAGAAATTGGAGCAAATGAAACAAAGGGACATGAAGAGTCCGAAAGAAGATGAAAAGCTTGGCGTGTGAAGCCAGGCTGGAAGAGAAATGATTGATCTTTATAAATTAAACAGCAGAGTAAACTTTAGGGAAGGATCTCTAAAGAGCAGTGGTAGTGCTAGAGTAGAACTGCATAGACAAACAAGAACAGATTTGGCTAGGAGTTAGAAGAAGGTCCTGAGGTCCATGAGTCAAGTCACATAAGTGAGTCAACAAGAGCCATGGTGATAGGACACACCATTGTTTCCAAACATATCTGTTAAAGGGATAAAGCTGATGGTTAGAGATGGCCTGGGTGGGTCAGAGCGAGCTGTACCTTCTTATTCTAAAATACACTGTGAAAAGTACACACACCTACTCAAAAAAAAAAAGCAAATCAAAGCTTTGTCCTAGCTCTGATGTCTGGCACCAGAGATAATAAATTTTAAATTGGTGGGTTTTGATGGCTATTAAGAATTTTCTTTTTTCATGTCCTTGAGGAGACTGAATGGTCTCTGTCCATTGAGACCCAACAGCAGTGGGCACCTTTCTGAGGAAGCCCAAGTGCCTGGGGGCACCTTCCCTAGAGGATGTCTTTAATGAGAAGGAAGATTTCTCCACCCTCTGCAGGGATGTGCATTCAGTGCCAGCACCAGAACTTCTCCTGCAGGACGGTTCCTTTTCCCCTTCATTTCTCTCAAACATTCCCTGGGATTGGTGTCAGCAGAGGGATGTTCATGTGGCAGAGCTGCACGACCACACACCCTGCCACGAGCACATGCTCGAGCAGCCACTTCTCTGCCTTTCCCAAGAAAATCAGCTGCCCTTTGTGCAAGGAACTTGCTATTTCTGTACCCAGATCCGTGTCTCTCAGGAGAACCAGCCACTAACTACTATCACATATCCTGCAAACGTTCCTTGCTCTAATTAAGCAATAATTAATGGCTCTAAAGTACTAGGTGGATTCCCAAGTTCTCTGCACTATACAATAAGGATCAAGTCTGTTTTCTGCTTTTCATTTTCAATTAAAAAAGCTAATATTCTTTTTTAGTGTCCTTGTGGCCACAGTCACCAGACACCAGCAATGTCTCACTCGTTCCTCTCATGAAACAATACTTAAAACCCCTCAACTTTCTTTCATTCATTTTCTTGACTTTTCCCCCTGTTATGAGCTCCACGTACAACTTTGGGGAAGAAAACTGTTTTCAGAGGTCTTGCAGCCACAGGTGACATCCCCATTGGAAACCCACTGCAAGCACCTTGCTCCATCACACCGTGCTCCTCGCTCAGTCCACAGGGTCCTCTGCTCACTTCTTGCAGCAAGGTCAGAATTAACATGACTTCTCTTTTTGCATGGAAAATATGATTTTTAATCTACACTTTGCATTTTCTTAATGATTCCTAAAAATAGAAGGCTTCCTACTGAAGGAACTCAGCTCATTATTTCTAGGTGCCTGTAGTGTGCGGGCTGCATTTGGCTGCCATCCTAATGCTTTGGTTTTGGCAGGGAGGATGTGTGAAGCCTTTAAATGAGCGTTATTTCCTTGTTTGATTCTTTTACATCTGTTTCAAACGAGGCAGGAGGAAGGGGAACTCCAGGGAAGCCCAGACACCTGACAACACTTTTAACGCTGCCCTGACAAGTCTTCCACAGGAGTGAAAAGATGTTGTTGCCCTTGGAGGACGTGAAACATCCTGGTGGTGTCCCTGCCCCTCTTCTCCATCCAGCCCAGAACCTCCAGTCTTGTCAACGTTGATGGAGCAACACTGGCTGTCGACAGCAAAGACCATGCCCCTTGCCTCTCAAGCACATCTTTATGAATGAGGTTCTCCAAATTGTCCCTGCAGAGCTTAGGGCAGCCCCAGATCTGCTGAGAGAAACCCCCAGCAGGACTAACCCAGAGGCACCAGCTATGGCTCAGCCAGACAACCTGGGGCAGAAACTGGAGTTCCCTGGAGAGATACAGGCTCCAGGCTGGTTTTTGTTGGCTCCTCCAAATGGCCATGACAAACTGCAAACCACCAAGGGACAATGCAGCTGCAGTTAAGCAAAGTCTCCGGGTGACACTCCCCTCCCTGGAGAGCAAGGTTGGAATCTGTTATTGCCTTCGTGCCCTGCAGGACTTGGCATGGCTATTTCCAACCAGTGACTCAGCTCCTTGGGCTGCTGGAGCACTTGGGTTTCACTGTAGCCCCATTATTCTTTGTGTCTTGACTGCAGCTACCTCGTGGCGACTCGAGGTAGGTCTATTTCTGAAGACTTTTGCCCTAGAGGATTGGAAAATCTTGGTTCATGTGGGTAGGTGGGAACCCTGCAATGGGTTGATACAGTCCATATGTTTCTGCTGAGCTGGTAGACACTAATATGTTATTTTAGAAAATAGTAGTTATTAGCTTTTACCATGGAAAAGTTGCATTTCTGGGACTCTATTTTTACCACTTCATGTTACCACTCTTTCTACCACTAATTTATTGACTAGGCTAGGAAAAATGTTGTTCCCTGAATTGTAACTGTTATGATGCCAACGCTGAGCTCATCGTGGCTCCAGCAGTCTCTGCATGTGAAGTTTCTGTGTCCCATTTTAATGAGATATTGTCCATAAAGCAGCACAGGCAGCTGAGCTGAGTAAACACTGAAGGTGACTGGCTGGTCAATGGTTTTCAATGAAAACAAAAGAGCTCAGTTTGCTTGTGGTTTTCATTTGGGAAATTGTGAGAGCTCATCATATTTGCCAAAAACATCTCAGCAATGGCTGAAGCTCTCATGGAAATGATGGTGAATTCCGAAAGTTCCCCGAGATTTTGGCTCAAAAGACTCTTCTGACTTAAAAGTTCCTTATTTACTATTTTCCACTCTGTCACGTGAAAACATTTCATTCACTGATGTCAGGACACAGCCTCCCCAGCTCAGCCCCAGTTCACCACACTGGAAAGCCTCCAAGCAAACTGGTAACTGCTAGCAGATATCAGGCAGAGAGGGGGTCTTGTTGAAAAGTGCCCAACAGAAAAGTGGAAACAAATCTCAACTGAAGTCAAAACTTGACCTGCTTGTTTGCAAGGAAGTCGTCGATGTCATTCATGGTGGAGTAGGGGTTTGGTGACCTCACTGTTGCCTTCTCAAAGTGTTGTCTCTTGTCATTGGCATAAGGCTCCTTGTGGAGGAAAGACAGAGGTACCTGCAGAGAGCTGTCAGTCCATCCTGACACAGAGCCAAATGGTCTGAATGACCAGCAGAAGGGACTGCTCTCTCATGGCTGATGATTGTAAGGGTCTCTGGGCAGCCACCAGGCTGTCAGGCAGCAAATCCAGATGGTTCTGGTCCCTCCCTTAACACCATCACTACCTAGTGCTTGAACCTCCTGCTTTCCACGGGAAAGACTTGGGTAGAACCTGGACACAGCCCATGGCACCGGACCTGAGTCTGCACCTGCAGGAGGTGAGTCCATGCCCATCACCCTGTGAGCTGATCCTGCACATCTGAATTACCTCCTCCCATGGCTCAGGCTCTCTGTGCCTGCAGAAGAACCCAAGCTGCAGACTCCAGCAGCTCCACACCCACAGGGCTCCATCGCTGATGCCAGGGGACAGATGGAGATGGTTGGGTCAGGCACAACGTGTTCAACCCACACACACGACAAGGATGGAACTGAAGCATGCCCAAAGGCCAACATGGGAGCTCAGTGATAAGAGGTGAGTTTAGAAAATCACTTGGTGAGTTTGCTGGGTGTTCCACTTGGGTCACAACAACCTCATGCAACGCTCCAGGCTGGGGGCAGAATGGTTGGAAACTGCCCGATGGAAAAGGACCTGGGGGTGTTGGTCAACAGCCAGCTGAAGATGAGCCAGGGTGTGCCCATGTGTCCAAGAAGGACACCAGCGGAAGGGATTAGGGCCCTGGACAAGGCACTGGGGAGGCTGCACCTCAAATCCAGGGGTCAGTTTTGGGCCCCTCACACCAAGAAGGACCTTGAGGGGCTGGAGCATGGCCAGAGAAGAGCAACAAAGCTGGGGAAGGGTTTAGGGCACAAGACTTAGGAGGAGTAGCTGAGGGACCTGGGGGTGTTGAGCCTGGAGCAAAGGAGGCTCAGGGGAGACCTTCTCATTCTCAACAACTCCCTGACAGGAGGTTGGAGCTGGGTGGGGGTCGGGCTCTTCTCTCAAGGAACGAACAACAAAACAAGAGGAAATGGCCTCAAGTTGTGCCAGGGGAGGTTTAGGTTGGAGATGAGGAAAAAAAACCTTCCCTGCAAGGGTTGTCCAGGGCTGTGCCAGGCTGCCCAGGGCAGTGGTGGAGTCCCCACCCCTGGAGGGGTTCCCAAGCCCTGGAGATGTGGTGTGAGGGACATGGGGCAGTGGGGACCTGGCAGTGCTCAGTTAACAGTTGGACTCGATGAGCTTAAGTCTTTTCCAACTTAGACAATTCTAAGATTTTATGACTCTATGGACTCCTCCATGGGCTGGGGTTGCAGTCAGTGTGCAGTGTGCCCCCAGGGAACCCTGGTGAGCCAACCTGGCTCCTCTTCCTGAGGTTCCCAGTGGAGACCAGCACAGCTCTGATGTGTAGGGTGGGAAAGAAGCTGGTTTTGTCTCATTCTTCTGTCCCCTCAGGGGCTGTGAGCTCTTTGCACAGGGTCAGAGAGGGTGATAACTGGGAGAAAGGAGTCCTACACATCAACACTTTCCTACTTGGCTGCTCTCCAGGCTTTGTACTCCATTCCCAAATGGAGTGACACTGCTTCATGGGCACTGGGGGCTACTTCTGGCTCCCTTGCCAGGTACAACCTGTTGCCTCCTTCTGCTGGCTTCACAGCACACCCTTGGTGCACTGAGAGCCCAAATGGGGAACAACCACCAGCAGACACGCTTGGCACAGCACCGTGCTGGGCCTTTTGTCTTCAGGTTGCTCTTCTGTAGCACACTAGATCAAATTCTCATGGACAATTAGAACTGGGAGAATATTAACAAAGGAGAAAATTATGCATTGAACATTTTGCTTGCAAAATTCACTGAATAAATTATTCAGATTTAATGTGGAAGAATAATGGAGGAAATAATTGAATAATGAAATATCATAAAATTAATGGACTACTCTATTAATAATTTTACATCTTGGTCTAATAGATTAGAATGGGGAACAAGAAAAAAGAAAAAATAATCCGGGCATGTTTTGATGGGACCAGAGCAGTGGGACTGTTTGTGGAGCTGCATGGAGCATTCCCAGCACCCAGGACCTGCCAGGACCCCTGGGATGTACCCAGCACTGAGAGTCCACGTGCAAACCTCAAACTTCCACCTCTGGGATGGCACCAAGAAAACCAAATCACCTGCATTTGGCCTGAAGCCATCCCTATGTGTTATCCACTGATTTTGAGGGCAATCTTGTGGCCCTTCAAAGTCAACTTGCCATGAGATTTGGGATCACAGTGGTAAACCCTGAGGTGTGAAACCACCAGAGCAGCTTCTGCCTGCCTTCAGGTGACAGGGCTACAGAAAATGCCCACAGATTTTGCTGGGTGTTGGTGAAGCCAATGGGCACTTTGGATTATTTCCAAAGATCTGAAGCTGAGTGAGATGAACCCCACCCCAGGAAGACTCAACATCCCAGCAAGACCCTTCAGGATAGCTGCAGCAAACCAAGGGTTGGAGTCTGACCACTGAACTGCTCAACCCTTCAGAGGGTCCTGGGCATCCACAGCCTCTTATTTCACCCAGGAAGGTACCACAGATGCTTCATGTCACAGCATGTACCCCAGAGCACGGGGGGCTGAGGTGGACCTGCCTCTGCACGCAGCAGGACAGTCGTGCTGCAGACCCAAGCAGCAAGGCTTATGTTTCTTCTCATTAGTTACCATAACTGATGAACCCACAGAGGGTCACTATGTTCATCAGCAATTAACTGAGCTCCAGAGACTGTAATTTGTCTTGTTCATGTTACAGCACCAAATGAATTTTGCTGTGTTTAATAATCATTCTAAAAGCAGATCACAGAGCCAGGGGGGAGGGAGAGATTGTATCAATCATTTGTTTTCTCACTCTTTCAAGGAATTTCCTACTGTGTTTAATTTCTTGCTGGTGAGTCCTACATGAGCCTCGGGAAGGCGGGCACTGCTATTATTATTCATTTTTTAATCATCAGAGGAAACTATTTAGCTGCTCTGGAAAATTAACATGCTCCCAAATTCAGGAGGAGCCAACAATTGGGAAAATGCAATTTTCACAGACGCTGTCCTATTAGTCTAAGTGCTGTAATTTAGGGCAGCTTCACGTGGGGATTTTTGAAGGAAATTTAGCTAAAGCCCTTGGATCCCTGCTGCAGAGAATGGCTTTGGGGCTGTGGGACTGGGCCACTCTCCCCCTTTGCAAATGAGGCAGATAGACAGAAATTGGCCTGCCCAGAGCACCCCAGGGATACTCCAGCTTCCCAAATCCCAGGCTGGGACCCAAGGCAAGAGCAGGACCTTTTCTGGTGAGGTGCTGCATCTCTGCCCTGCTTTGGCTAGATAAGGAAGGGTGTTAGAAACAGCCACAGAGAAGCAGCTCACAAAGTGGAAAGCAGACTAGAATTCATCCTGATTAAAAAGAGGGGAAAGAAACAAATAGCATTTGCCCTGAGAGGTGACTCAGCTTGAAGAACTTGTCAAAAATCAGTGCAGGCAAATCAACCATGTTTTGTGGGAGAAGGCTGCTGTTACTTCATGCCACCTGAACTCTGCTGGCACCACTCTGAGGTCAATCTCTGGGGTCAGAGGAAAACTGCAGCCAGGTCCTGTGGGGGAAAAGCACCTCTCTTTATCCTGCCTGCCTTGGCCAGGTTTTTTAAGGTGTTCCCTTTCCAGTCGCCAGGCACTGCCCACTCACAGCACTTTGGAAATGTTTTTGGCATGGCAAAACCAAAAACTCCCCAAACCTCTTGGTGATGCCCATTGGCACTTGGCCTGTCCAAACCCTGGAGGGCACTGCCCTGTGGGGTGTTAGCAGCCCATATAGAGTTCATACTCTTCTGCAAGTATCAATACCAATAGCAAATAAAAAGGGTCATGAATGACTCTAGTCATTGCTTCTGAAGACTTCTAAGCTGATCCAGCTGCCTTCACATCTGGCATTATGCCCATCTCAGTAAAACTATGACCTCTTCCTGGGGCAACGTGCTCTGGTTGAGTGACTGGTGCTTCACAGGGTGATTCCTGCTCACAGCCATGCACTGCCCTGTGCCTGAATGCTCCATCTGAGGGTTTGTCCCAGGACCTCAGCCCTGTGCTCTGAGCAGTTGTCACTCCAGAACAGTGTCTCTGATATCTGTAGGTGCAGGGGAGGCAGTGGGCTGGAGGTGCCCACTGGCACCCAGCATTTCTCTGCGTGGGTGCACCAGCCAACCTTCCCTTTTAGGGGAGCCCTCCCACGTGACCTGGGCTCTTTTTGGTGGGCTTTCCACCTTCAGGAGATGATCTGGGTTCCTGCTGTGACACCCTGCAGATGTGAGGTGGTTAGGTATTAACTATTCCATGACACCCAACGGGAGACATTTCTCTCCTGCTTTTCTTCCCAAACATCAGGTATGCAAAATTGAATCAAATCATCAGAAAGGAAGTTTCCTCAACAATGCTGAAATCTCAGACCTATTTGAAAAATATGCAAAGATTTTTTTTTAAGCATTTGACAGCTTTTAAACATATTCCCTGTGCCTCTTCCTTCTCACCATCCCCTAGGCAAAGGCGTCAGCAGCTCGGCCAGCGCAGATGCCCCATGGGGAAGGCACTTTGCTAAGGCCCGGGGGTCAGGCTTGTGCTCCCTTTGCCTGAGGGGCACCAAGGTTGGGGTGCAGGGGAGCAAGCGCTGGCTCTGCACTAGAGGGCACTCGTGCCATGCACAACTCGCGTGGATGCTTTCTAGAAAGACTGAGGCTACTTTTGAGGCTGTAGTCAGACGAGAGATAAACGGCCCTTCCTTCCTTCCTTCCTTCCTTC
>NW_008618257.1:0-38067 GCF_000691845.1 Merops nubicus
GTGGGCTCTGCTCACCACAACAAAAGTTAATAACTGATTTGGCAGAAAAAAAGCTGATTTCTAATAAAATTTTACATGACAGGTATTAAGAAGCTGTACACACCAAGGAAAACATAATTCTTGAAGAAGAAACATGACAGTTAGATGAAATGCAGACATGTTAAATGAGTTTTCAGATAAGTATGTGCCCATACAGATGATAATACGATTCACATAGGCCTTAACCAGCTTAACTGGTTAATGAAATAACTGGGAGCTGCTGTCAAGGAACTTTCACTGAGTTAATAAAGCTGTTAAAATCTCATTAAAATATTTTTTCTATGTCTTGTCTCTCTTTACATATATCCAGAAAGTTGCATACTATGGAGTGAGACTGACAATTAAGCTATATTTATGTAGTGCCTGTATATTTTCACAATCTGTTTATACTTGCCAGAACAATACCTAGTTGTTGGTTTGTTTGTTTGTTTTTTTTCAGTGAGAACATATACATATATACTTAAATATATACATACATATATACATATATGCATATTTATCTGTCTATACAAATTTAAGCATGACTCTTTTCTGTTTTGATCAGATTGCACAGAAGTTTTCTTATAAAATGTTCACAGTGTTTACAGCTTGGAGATTAAAAAGTAACAGCTATTTCACATATATCTTTGACATTTTCTCATTCCTAATAGAAATGAACTCATAAAAGTCATGACTTTGTAGAGGAAATCCACACAGATCTATGAACTCATGGCAATGTATTGCTCTTCTGCTCTTTGCTTTGGTTGTGTCTGACATATAACTTAAATATATTGCTTCTTGGCAAAGAGAAGATAAAAAATGTCTTTCTCAAAGCTTTTGTTAGTATACTTTTCCTTAAGAATAACAACCTACAGAGTACAGGAGGTTAAGAATCATAAGATTTATTTTTCCTGGTCTTCCCTGGTCTTAGGCCCTCTTATTAGCTTACCTTCCAAAAATTTTACTTGCTTAGCTTGTTAAGGCATTCACTTAAACCTTACATGTAAACATT
Organism: Merops nubicus; assembly: GCF_000691845.1. Lineage (NCBI taxonomy): Eukaryota > Metazoa > Chordata > Aves > Coraciiformes > Meropidae > Merops > Merops nubicus. Next base: position 1,031 of record NW_008618257.1, read on the forward strand.
CAGTTTATTCTGAGAAAAACTGATATTTTTACAGTCATAGTTTGGATTTCCCCTTTCCTTCTTAATTCAACTATTGGGCAACTATTGCCTTTAGCTCTTTTGACTCTGCCAGGTCCCTAGTACTACAATTTGCTCTTGTCTACTGTTCCTGCCTGTGACTGTTAACTTTTTATAGCTAATATCTTGCCTTAGTACATAACAGCAACTTGTCTAGTATGCACTCCTATTTTTTCTTTTTTTCTAATTATTCCTCTGAACATGCATTTAAAATTCAGAAATGTCTGAATTCTGTTATGCAGAATCCCATTGCTTACTGCTTATTTTTTTCTTTACTTATATATGCTTACTGCCAGAGCATGATTCGTCATTTCATTACCGAATTTGATTCTGCCTTGCAATTTGACATGCTCTGCATTTAATATAAGCCCAAGTCTGAGTTCCAGTTGCTCATCACTGACTATGGCTACCAGTAGACCAGACGGATGACTTTGTTGATTCTACATAGCTAAGAGTATGAGATATTTCATACACTGCTCCCACTGGGTGGAAATCAACAGTTGATTTGGCAGGCGATGGAGATACTCAGTAATAAAATTTCACTTGACAGCTGTTCAGAAGCTATCAAGGAATCTTATACCACAGGATGAAGAAATATTTTTTGAAGCAGAAACATGACAACTAGATAAAATGCAGCCATGCTACACAGTGTTTTCAGATGAGATTGCCTTTAATGTCCACAAAACTTTATTTACAGAATGACATCAGAGGCCCAAATAAATGGAGATTTTCTGGCTGTGTGAATGCATGATGCAATACAGACTCCAAGCCACTTAAAAAGGGCAATGTTACTACCCTTATAGTCCTTCAATAAGTTGCAGACATTTTCATTTTAAACGTGTCTAAAATACAAGTCAAAACTTCTATTTATTCAGAAGTAATTGTACAGCAGTTAGGTACTGTGTTATAGCTTTAACAAGCTATCATCTCAACAGTAAACTTAACCAAGACTTAATCCTATAGATTAGCACAAACTAAGCTTTGAGACCACATGTAGATACTAGTTTAAAGAATTATATATACATGTGCTTGTACAACTCCATTGCCTTCCTTTTTCTCTCTCTTCCTTCCTTCCTTCCTTCCTTCCTTCTTTCCTTCCTTCCTTCCTTCCTTCCTTCCTTCCTTCCTTCCTTCCTTCTTGAAAGTCATCACTGACCAAAGTATTTATCTGCTGTCTCCAACCCTACAAAACCTGTACAGATGCTAACCTTCCTTGCTGGACAGCAATCCCTGTGACAGTCATAGTTACTTTTAGCCAGCAACGGTAGATTCTTCTCCTTTGTCACAAAGACTGTGATAGTGCTCAAGCATGGGGACATGAATGTCTTCTGTCTTTGTCTAATATTTTGAAAAACTTCAAAGCTTGGTTAAGCTCTAGGGGAGTGATCCAGAATTTAGTAAAGACAGTCCTGAACTGGATTGAAACTCTAGTTATTCTAGTGTCAATGGAGTTGACAAGCTTTGATTCTTTTTTTCTGCTAAAGGGAAGGAAAGAAATCTTCTCTCAGGTGTGGTTCTGGTGAACTAATATGTACTCTCATATAAAAATGGTGTGCTGATCTCCAATGAAATAATGAAAATTCTATTAGACATAATACAGTAAACAAAATACCCCCACATACCTCAAAATTTACCATTTATTTCTTGTGTGTTGATTCATGAAGTTCTCTGCCACATATTTTTAACCCAAAACCTGTATCAGTATGTACACAGATCATACCTAACATATAGCACGCATGTTTATACACAGCAAAGGTGAAAAGAATGTTTTGGTAGAACAAGATATATTAGGCACAAAGACCCAATTTTTGACCTCTTGCACATGAATGTAAATTCCTTTTTTTTTTTTTTTTTTTTTTTGCCATTAGTTTGAATAGATATAAATCTATGAGAGGAGCATTAGAACGTGTTTGACCCATGTACTGAAACTGCCCTGATTTCTGATTATGCCTACACATCTAAAACATGCAGAGTAATCCCATCTAAAACATACAGAGTAATCCTGTACCCTCATTTGCTGAAGGAGAGACTCTTGCAGTACTGAAGTATTGCAAGAACTCCAGTGATTTATTTCAAAATTGCAGATGATTTATGACATAAATGTATGAGCCTTCTCACTTCACAATCAGTTTCTTTCTGCAGGATTCCAGAGAGAAAGAATTGAATAGGACTCTATGCCACTGACAGAAGCAGATAGAAGGTAGAAGAAATAAAACCAGCATTTTTATTTTTTATCAAGCTGAAATTAAAACAGTTTGTTGCATTACAAAATTTTTAATTGGGTCAAGCACACTTGAAACCAGGAATTTATATTATGCCCTACAAAATTCAGCTTAAAAATACAAAAAGCTATCTTATTAATATTTCTAGTGATATTTAATTACAAGAATCAAACTGTTGTGTATTGATTATAAACATCACAAGACTTGCATAGCTCAAATATAATTTTGATGGTTTTACTTATTTCTAGTATTAGCTTCTTGCAGAGATAATTACATTTTGCCACTAGAAAAATATTTCTTTTGATGCTTTAGATAAGCAGAAGTATTAAATATATCATGGAATAATTTGCAAAAATATGTTTTATTTCATAGAATCATGGACTGGTTTGGGTAAGACAGGACCTTTAAGATCATCTAATTCCAACCCCCCAGACATGAGCAAGGACACCTTCCACTAGATTAGGTTGATCAAAACCCCATCCAACATGGTCTTAAGTGCTGCCAGGGAGGAGGCATCCACAATTTCTCTGGGCAACCCGTTCCAGCACCTCATCCCCCTCACAGTGAAGAGCTTCCTCCTTGCATCTAATCTTAGTTTACCCTTTTTCAGTTTAAAGTCATAACCCGTCATCCTATCACTACAAGCCCTGCTGAAAAATCTCTCCCCAGTTTTCTTGTAGTCCCCCTTTGGATACTGGAAGGCCACAATAAGGTGTCCCTGGAGCCTTCTCTTTGTCAGGATGAACCCAAACTCTCTCAGCCTTTCATCAGAGGAGAGATGCTCTAGCCCTCTGATCAACTTTGTGGCCCTCTTCTGTACCTGCTCCAAGCGGTTCATGTCCTCCTTGTGTTGGGAGCTCCAGAGCTGGACACAGTACTCCAGGTGGGGTCTTACGAGAGCAGAGTAGAGAGGCAGAATGACCTCCTTCAACCTGCTGGATACACTTCTTTTGATGTAGAACAGGATGTGGTTGGCTTTCTGGGCTGCACTCAGACACTGTTGGTTCATGTTGAGCTTATTATCAGCCAACAATCCCAAGTCATTCTTCTAAGGATGACTCTCAATCCATGCTCTGCCCAGCCTGCATTTGTGCTAGGGGTTGGTCTGATCCATGTGCAGGACGTTGCACTTGGCTGTATTGAACTTCATGAGGTTGTCAAGGGCCCACCTCTCCAGCCTGTCAACGCCCTTCTGAATGGCATCCCTTCTCTCCAGCATGTCAACTTCACCACATATCTTGGTGTCATCAACAAACTTGCTGAGGATGCACTCAATCCCACTGTCCACATCATCAGCAAAGATGTTAAAGAGCACTGGTCCCGATACCAATCCCTGAGGAAAACCATTCCTTCCTTGCTGCTGTCTATTTAGACACTGAGCCACTGACTGCACTCAGCTGAGCGAGACCACCTGGCCAATTCCTTATCTGCTGAGTGGTCCATCCATCAAATCCATATCTTTCAAATTTAGAAATAAGGATATCATGTGAGACAGTGTCAAATGCGTCGGAGAAGTCCAGGTAGATGATGTCAGTTGCTCTTTCTTTATCCCCCAACAGTAACCCCATCACAGAAGGCTGCCAAATTTGTCAGGCACAATTTGCCCTCAGTGAAGCCATGTGGTTTGTCACCAATCACCTCCTTATTTTCAATGTGCCTTAGTATAGTTTCCAGGAGGGCCCATTCCACGATCCTGCCAGGCACAGAGGTGAGACTGACTGGCCTATAGCTCTCTGGGTCTTCCTTTTTTCCCTTTTTAAAAAAGGGGGATTATATTTCCCCTTTTCCAGTCAGTAGGAACCTCACCACATTGCTACAGCTTCTCAAACATGATGGATAGTGACTTAAACACTTCATCTGTCAGTTTCTTCCTGACCCATGAGTGCATTTCATCAGGTCTCATGGACTTGTGCACCTTCAGGTTCATTGTGTGGTCTCAGACCTGATCTCCCTCTACAGTGAATGACTCTTCATTCTCCCAGTCTCCATCTTTGCCTTCTACAACTTTGGCAGCACAGCTGGACCAACTGCCAGTGAAGAATGAGGCAAAAAATTGCTAAGTACCTCAGCTTTCTCCCTGCCCCCAGTAACCAGGTCTCCCATTTCCTTCTGGAGAGGGCCCACATTTTCCCTAGTCTTCCTTCTATCATCAATGTACTTATAGAAGCTTTTCTAATTGTCCTTGATGTCCCTGTTCAGATTTAATTCTATCAGGGACTTGGCCTTCCTGACCTGATTCCTGGCAGCTCAGATAATTTATATATATTCTCAGGCCACCTGTCCTTCCTTCCACCCTTTATAGACTTCCCTTTTGTGTTTCAGTTTGTCCAGGAGCTCCTTGTTCATCCATGTAGGCTTTCCTCTTTGAGAGGATGCATCACTCCTGAGATCGGAAGCGGTGACCCTTGAATATGAACTAGTTTTCTTGGGTACGTCTTTCCTCCAGGATTTCATCTCATGGTACTCTACCAACCAGGTCTCCAAAGAGGCCAAAATCTGCTCTTCGGATGTCCAGGCTACTGAGCTTGTTGTATGCCCTTCTCACTGCCTGAAGGACTTTGACCTCCTCTATTTCATGGCTACTGCAGTCCTTGACCTTCATATTCCCCATAAGCTGCTTCTTTTTGGGGTGAAAAACATCCAACATAGCACTTGTCCTTGTTGGCTCATCTATCATTTTGTGAAGGAAGTTATTATCAATGTATTCCAGGAACCTCCTGGACTGCTTATGCCCTGCTGTGTTGTCCCTCCAACAGGTATTGCGGTAACTGAAGTCCCACCTCCCATGAGGACTAGGGCTTGTGAACATGAGACTCCTCCTATCTAACTATAGAGGGCCTCATGCAATTCTGTCTTCCTTGTCAGGTGACCTTTAGAAGATCCTTATTATAATGTCACCTTTCCCTGCCCTCCCTTTAATCCTGACTCATAATCTCTTGGTCAGCTCCTCATCCATCTTCTAGTGGAACTCCAAGCACTCCAGCTTGTCACTGACATAAAGGGCAACAACTCCTCCTCGTCTCTCTTGCCTGTCTTTTCTAAATTTCTTCTCTCCTTTCCAATGGCAACCAGGAAACAGTAAGAATTTTGGAGTGGAAATCCAAAGAGCAATTCCCTAAGTTAGACTGAGCCATTGCCACTAGGACTCTGTCTAACCTGATCCTACAAACCCACAGTGAGATCCCACAGCCTGCTTAGAAGAATTTTCTACTTCATAACTCATTTTCCTTTTAGAAAGGTTTTCCTAATATCTAACCTTAATCTTCTTTTTACAATTTAAATCCATTACTCTTGCCCATCTCACCTGTGGAATCACTGCAAGCTTTAAGTTGGAACAACTTCTTGTCTCCCCTGCATTGGTCAATACCTCTACCATTTTCTTCTGCTTAGAATAGTGTCAGAAACTTAGGGTTCAGTTCAGCAGCTTACACATGTATACCTCATGCTAAGTGTCCTAGATTATTCTAACTTGCCTCTAGCTACAGCTCCAGAAATGTACACAGCCTGTGCAGCATCTGCCATGCCACGTGTAGGGTGTTTGGCTCCCACAAAGCATTCAAATGGCATTAGTTTCTGGGCAACTGAACTGGACTCCTTACGTAGCCTAGTAATGTGCCTTTCCTTAAACTGGACTTTTTGCTAACAAAACTAAAGAAGCACCACTTTGTGCCTTCATCTCACACTGGCGGTGTGTTGTAGGACACTGAGTTGCCAGAAGAGAGCAGACTAGCCCACTTGATTTGCCAGAGAAGTTGAAGATTCTTTCTCATCAATAGCAACCCTGCATCTTCTGTGAAGTTTCCAACACCGGGCAACAGGATAACCTGAAGGAATCCCATCTAGTTGTGTGATACTTGGTTGCATTAAATGAACTTTCCCAAAAGTCTAAAAAACACAATATTGATTTCTATGGCTGAAGGCGATTAAGAAGGCGAAAGGGACTGGGGTAGTTGGAACAAACTGTTCCAACTAACTTCTAACTAACTAACTGTTCTAACTAACTAACGTCTGTGTCCATTTCCAATAATTAGAGGATTTTTGTTTTATCCCTCTCTCAGAAAATACTCCACACTTACAAGTACATAATGTCATACCTGTTTCTTTGTCAGAAACAGTAACCAATGTTGTGAATTTTCAGAGTGAGCATTTCTTTAAAGTGAGAAAAGATGAGAATATTAATAAAGCTGACAGTTTTGCAGATGGCTTTTAGATCACATCATTTTAATTCAGGATGTTATTTCTGACTCACTAGTAAACAAAGAAAAGATTAAAAGCAATTTTAAAGGGATGATAAAGCTCTGAAAAAATATTATTTTTCAAATCTTAAATTCAAGTTATTATTGGAATTAAATTCCTTTCCCTCAATCATACAGAAGTAATCTACATTATTTTATTGAAAGCATTTATTAAAATTCTTCGCAATGCTTCTTTAGTTTTATAACATTAAGGAAATTATACAGGTTTTCCTTTGTTTTTAAGATGAAATGAAAATATATAATGAAAAAGAAACTGCAGAACACGGTCAAATAATAAACGTCTTCAGTTCAAAATAATATACATATATATACACATATATTTAACTTTTTCTTAATATAGTTAATTTGCATTTCCATAACATATTAACTAATAAGCAAGTTTTGATAATTTCTGACTTCTGTTTTTAATGCATTTAGTTAAAGCTAAGAACTAATTTTCATATCAGAGTGTGACTATTCAGCCACATCTTTTGTTCATTTTACATTTCTTTTAGAGTATCTGGAGTTTTTTATGTAGCTTCTGAAAGTTAATATGTCTGCACTCCATTACAGAATGGAGAATAATTTATTACTAAAAGGTGAGGGGGAAATAAAGTAGAAATCAATTCTTTAAATGACTACCTGAGTTTTGTTCAACTCCATTCTACTGTTCTGGTGGAATAGCATAAGCTGGATCTTAATGGCCAGGTTTGGGGGTGAAATGTATTTCACACACTGCATGAAGAGCGACTGAGTTTTATTCCACAAATCTTAGTAGCTCAAATTTTTTTTCAGAAGGGGTAGCATTCTGCCCTGGAATAGGCTAAAGTCAATGGTTGGAAATGTTTGTTTTTCTGCTAATTATCTGTCATAATTAATGTTTACATCATATTTTGCAGAGAAAACGCACAATACAAGGTATTAAGATTACCTTTGTCAAAAATGTTCTTTGGTAAAATTTGTGTCGTACCATATTTCTTCATTACTGAGGTCATAACTCAGCTGACCAGAATTTTGGCCAGATCACTGGATTTTGATTCTGCTAGACATGAGACGTAAGTACCCTTTTAAGAGCAAGAAATGTGAGACTTCTGCATACCATGATAAGAAGCAACTTACATCCCTGTCTATCCTAATATGACCTAAAGCTTTCTGTTGTTATGCATGTGCTACATACACAACTTTAAAGGCATTAGTGGGATGAATTAGATTCACTGATGTAGGAGTGAAACTCCTCCTAAGGGGTTAATGCCTCAGACCTTGTGTGTTAAAGAAACATTGTGATACATGCTTGCTCAAGGAGGCAGGGAATGCCTCTGAAGATGGATAGCCCTGTATTCTTGCACAAGCCAATCCCTGCTCCTTATAGATAAATGGGTTGGCTACGCACCTCACCAAAAAGATTGTTGAGGGGGAATTGGATACAGGGTCTCTGCGACCCCAAATTCAATTAGACTAAAGGGTTAATGTTAACCTTTCTTCTCTTGCTCATGCAAGGAAAGGGGTCACCACCTTCTCTTGTTGCGCAAGGAGCCCCAGAATCACGACACACTTCACAGAAGGTTCGTCAGTGTGCCGCTTTAATCTACGCAGGCAGCTGTATTTATACACTCGGTGACCGATCACGCATAGTTTACACACTCGGATTGGCTAACACTGCACAGCAACGCTCTAACCCGAACACCGATAGGTTAAATGTCTCTGTCCACGCGCCAAGGCGCTGACAGGGCGGGCTCCTGCTTGCAAGTTCTGGCCAAGCTTTGATCTACGCAGGCGCTGCCGAGCTGTCCCCCATGTCCTTCCTGCCTAGAGCCGCAAGGGCTCAATGCCCTTAAGGTTCACCTCCAGTATTTCATCATCTTCCTTGTAGCCTGAGCTGCGCATAAGGGCTTCCAGGACGCCATCTTGTGACGCAGCTAAAATTCCCTCTACATTCTTTTGCTTTTAATATGAATTAGTTACCACCCTCTATGCTTTTCATGTAAATTAGGGAATATCATCTGCACTACAGGTAGATAAAAGGAGAGTATTACATGGGTTGCATGCACACACTCAGCCATCAAAGAATTTGACCAGGCAAGACATGGCTGGAATGAAGGGTGGTGATCTTAAGCTCTTTCTCTCCCTTCTCTCTCTCCCTCTTTCTGGCCTTTCTTACTGCTTAAGGTTCCTTCTCCCTGTTAGCTGGACTGATGCTGGAATCTGGATCTCTTTCTCTCTCTCTCCTTTTCCTTTCCACCTTTTTACTTTTTCCTAGTAAGCAACATAAAGCATGAACCTTGAACACGTGACAGGTAGTAGGTGCTTTTGTTAACCGATGAGCCTATTTAAGGAATGGAAGTTTTTTTTTGCATGTTGATAGCTGTTAAGCCAAATTGTAGTTATGCTAATTTGTTATTGTATTGATTTGCCACTATTATTAATAGTGGTTATTGTACTGATAGTTTCTAGGCCCAGTTACACAATATATTCCTTTTTGTTTACCCATGGAATGGGGTTGTGTAAACCTAATTCTAACTAAGGGAATAAGTGAGTCTGAGTCACCTCCCCCTCTGTCCCTGCTTTGGGTAGCATGTGACAAGTGGCTAGTCAAAAAGTGTTGCCTGTTAAATAATAATGCAAAATGAACAGTAAATAAGCACATTCTAATCTCATTTGATAACTCCTGTTCATTTTCTAAGAGCTAAGAGTTTTGTTGACAAAATAAAATTAGAAAGTCATACATGGATAATTTTTGATTGAGAAATTGAAGAGAAATTTCTAATTCATTAGGGTCTAGTTCTAACACACTTATTTAAGTTGGATAGCTCCTCAAACTGTAAACAGTGTCAGTAGGAGACTTAAGCTTCCACTTAATTTTAAAATCAATACCTACGTACATTCTAAAAGTAATTATTGGGGAGCAATTTGTGATCGATTATTACAAGGTGAGGGAAAATAAACTAAAAAGTAATTCTTTAAAGGACTCCCTGAACTTTGTTAAACTCCAATCTTCACTCATCATAAGATTTTTTTTTCCCAATTGTAAACCAATAGAAAAAGATTAGTGTTGCTTCTTTGCTGTCTTAGAGAATTAAAAAACTAAAGAAACAGAGAAATTACAATAAATGTAAGAAAAAAAATCAGAAAGAGGAGAATAAAGAAATCCCATTTTAAGTAGTGTTGCTAGTTCATTTTCTATGCCAAAGATTTATATGTGCTCACTCAATCCTTTATAGCACTTAACTAAGATTCTAAAGTTTCAGTGTGCTTATTTCCAATTCAATTCCATTCTGTCTGGGCAATCCAGCCGTAGTTCACTCCGAAGTTGGAACTCTGCAGTCCAAGTGTCTGGCGGTAGTTCACTCTGAAGTTTAAATCCTAGGTTACCCAAAACAGATTCTGAGGCATCAGACTTTATAAAAATAAGTAATGTCATAGAGTGGTACAGCAGCGGGGTCAGCTCGCACAGGGTGTCTCTGGAGAGGGATCCAAAGAGGGAGGAGGAAGAGCTGAACAAGTAAATCCCTGGGCAATTGTACCCTTACAGACTATTCACCTGCCCCTCACACAACAGTTTTGGGTCTAGAGTCTTCTTGTTCCTCATTGGGTCCAAAAATTATTCTGGTCAGAGTTCTGCTGACCTCTTGCTGAATTAATTCAGTGTCCAGCTGGGCTGTTATTTGTCTAGCTGCAACTGCTGTTGATGGTTGTAGCCTTGAAGCCTCCTTATCTTCTGATTTATGCATGTTCTGGAGGCCCTGTTCTGACTAAGTAGGTATATTCAGTAACTTTGAGTAGAAATTTACAGCTTGTGGCTTAAATTTTCAACAAATCTAGATACTCATGCTAAGTAAAACTAAACAAACAGTAGACAAAAATCATACAACATTATAACTCTAAGTTATTCATTCTAATTCAAACTTATTTATGCTAATCTACTAATATCTCTTATCATTGAGAGGCATCTCTGCTCAAGAGGAGAGTCGCCTGGCATACAGTCTTGTTGCCATCCAGGGAAAAATCAAATTGGCCTCATCCACCAATCTGTTGCTGGTTAAAGATCTTGTTGCTGGAGATCACCACCGTGTAGCCATGCTGCCTAGCAGGGAATGCGCAAAGAAGGCTCATGGAGGTTGTCAAATCATATCATATTTACGGAGTAAAGTGGTTAGCTCATAGTCAAATTGTGTACCATAGGAAAGGTATGCACATGACTCCTTGTACACACAGCTTGCTTTGTTTGCTCGGCTCCTTTGTGGGTTTCCTAGAGGCACTCTTGGCCTGACTACAACTAAAGCCTTCACTTCCCTTGGAACCTGTACCCAAACTGCTGTTGGTTTGGTTAAGGTGAGGTTGAGTGCATCCATCAGAGTGTGTCATGCAGCCACAGTGGTCCTGAACTCCTTCCGTGTTAGCCTTTCCTTCTAATCTATGTAAGATTATCAGTATCATCTTTCTTGTACCTAACTGAAGTATTTACACAACATCACACATCTACTACACACTTTTCTCAGCATGTAGGTAAACTTCAGCTTATACAGGAGCCTACTTTTATTTTTTTCTCAACTTGTAAAATAAATTATCTTGCCTTTTCCCATGCATTTACATTTTAAGGAGTTCCATTTTTACTGCTACATTGTCAGTTCAACTCCTCCACCTTTGAAATAACACTATCTCTACAATCAGCTTTCTAGACCTTGACTCCTTGGCACACATTATTCGCCTCTTACCTTCCATTATTTGCCTTCAAAACCATGAAACTGCTGAAGCTTTCAGTGCAGCAACAACCTTTGCCACCACTTTCCTCCCTTCCCAGAAGTTTCTTCTGTGCTCAAGGTCAGCATGATATAAATGGTCAACTGTGTAACCTTGGATCAGATTGTGGTGGAGACAGTTGTGTGAGAGAGCTGTGATGAGCCTTGTCTATGGCCTTCTCACCTCCCAAGGGCAGTGCAGTTAAGCTCAGACTGTCACCCTTACTCTTTCTCTGGGCTACAGTCTGTGTGTTCCTATGCCTGGCCACTACCTTGCTGATTTTATTTTGATTTGCTGATTTAACTCCCCATGTCAGACCTACCTTGCCACTATGGACTTGCCTAGCTGTAGGGCCATGTCTGACTTAGGTTACTGTCTCTAGCCATGTTATCATTGTTCAGGTGCAGTGGGACTGCATTCCTCAATGGTGAAAACACTGCTCTTGCTTGTCTTGTTGTGTCCCTTTGGTCCCAGTTGGAGCAGTCTCTCCTTGCTGCTCCCTGACACTACTCTGCCTATGTTTTTGCAGCATGATGCCTTAACTCTCCACTCTGCTGTTCTAAATTCCAACTCCTGTTGCTGTTAACGCTGCACTGTATTTCATTGCTTAGTTTAAAATTTACCTGTGACAAGTATGACATAGACATGTTTCACTTCTAGCTGTAAAGCTGGACCCACAAATCTGATTTCAAATCTGAGGGTGTGTTTAAAGACAGAAAAATTGTTCTGTAGTACTTCTAAATGTGAAGTTTTTGTAATCCAAGTGTGATGAGGTGTTTGATAATATTAACAGAACAACACTAAGATACCTTATACTAAGAGGGTTTGTAGTGACAGGATGAGAGGTTTAAGCTAGAAAAAGGTAGATTTAGGTTAGATGTTAGGAAAATGTTCTTCAGTATGAGGGTGATAGACCACTGGAATAGGTTGCACAGAGAGGTGGTAGAGGCCCCATCCCTGGGGACATTCAAGGTCAGGCTAGATGAAGCTCTGAGTAGCTTGATCTATGTCCCTGCTTTTGGCAGGGGGGTTGGACTAGATGACCTTTGGAGGTCCCTTCCAGCCCAGACATTCTATGATTTTAAGATACCTCCTAATAGGCAAGCTATGGTCATCAGGATTTATACTCCTGGGAATAGCTCTGCAGAGTACTAACCAGCAGAAAATATGTACAGAAAGTTTAGTTCATAGCTTTGTGAAAGATTACTTTGAAATGTATTTGATTCCCAGAAGTGGTTTTAGTGTGAAGAAAAAATATAAAAGTAAAAATTTGCTGCAGTGGGTACTTGCAAGGGTGTTTTCTTCTTTTTCTCTTTCTGAGGATGTTTGTTTCAAAATTTTGAAGTTTCAAGTATTTTTACAGGACATAGAAGAACAGGCAAACAAAACAAAACAAAACAAAATAAACCAGCAACAAAACAAAACAAGCTCATAAAAGGGCCCACAGCTTTTTCTATAGCTAGTGAGAATTTTGATTTAGGGTATAAATAGATACTGCCAAGTATAGTAGGCAGACACTTAGCCATGCATTTGCTAAAATCCTTAGAGTTTTATGCATGCATGCATCCAAAAATCAAATGTTGCAGTGATGAACATTGCAAAGACTAATTTTTGGTTATCAGACTCCCCACAGTGGAAATCAAGAGCTTTGTTAAATGCCTAAACTGCATGAGAGAAACTGGCTGCCTCAGAACTGTGTTTACAGTGCTGGGAGCCTGCACAGGCAAAGATGTATGACTTGCCTCTTGAATACTGATTTAATGTAATACGGTTTTATGAGACACTGAGATTCAAATTGAAGAAAACTCTTTGAGTATTAAAAGTCTGTTTTGTATGACTTGTATGCTGTTATCTTTAAACTTTTTTCTTTTTTTTTTAAATAGAGATGGTATTAAAGTTTTAAACAATTCATTAGTAGATAAAGCACTTACCTGAGATGTTGAAGATCTGCTGATAATTCTGCCATCTGCTAGGACTGAAAAATGACAGTCTAATTTTCTTGATTTTTTTGATCTTTAGCTTACATGTCATAGAGAGGTTATAGATTTTGACTGAATCTGTTCTGCTTTGTATAAATGAACTGAAAACTTATTTGGCCAGGGTAGGAGAACGAGGCTGAACATGACAGTGTCTATTAGATAAAGTAATCCATTGAAAGATGGGGACAAAATGGTCCAATTTTTTGTTCAACAGCTTGATTACAAATTTTGTGTGAATAGGTCTTTGTGCAAAGGGGTCAGAATCCATTATGCAGTCCAGTCTGACTTCTGGTCACTAGGATAGGGAATGACAGAGCCAATCTATCCAGCTTCAGCCATGAACTCTTACTGAGTTGTTCAGCCTATAAAATCTGCAGATGTATGTTGATGTTTTTGGAGAATTCAGCAGCAAAACCACGAGATCATGGACAGGCATTCACACCTGTAATGCACCATACCATTTTCTGCATTGAAGCCACACTGGAAATCGTATCGAGGAAAAGATCTTATTTTCATACCTAAAGGGGCAAGAGGCTGTGCAGAAACAAGTGACTAGTCTTTATAGAAGGCAGGTGTCTGTAACTCCACAAGGCTATCTTGCTGCTGAAATCCCATGTATTATTATGTAATGGCTTGAGATGCTCTAGGTGCGAACACAAATAAAAGTTCAGGTTCCTGGGGAACCTTAATGATGAGATATAAGAGGACTACAGAATTAGGGTTCTTTCAGATTGCAAAAAATGGATTTTGAAGAACCGAGTCTTGGTTTTAGGATCCTGATCCCCTTGGCTGAGTTTCATTGTACTGTTTCATCTAGAAAGTTCTTGAAATTACTCTGGAGGAGAAGGGGATCCTGGTGATTGACTTGCCCGCTGTACTGTCATGACTATGGTATGACCTTTCTTTGTATATGTGCTCTTTGTCTCAGGTAAGAATAACATTGCAAGTCAGAATGACTTTAGAAGTTAGATTGGGAGATTTGACAATGCCCCTCATCCACAAGATTTGCCACTTCTTGGTTTTGATGGCCTCATTGTAAAAACAGTCTCTTTGAGGCATGCCACATAGGTCACAATTTACATTCATTACAGATTGTATCAGAAACAGTTAGGCCTGCAAGACTAGGGAAGTGATTGTCCCCATGTACTCTGCACTGGTGAGTCTGCACCTCAAATACTGTGTTCAGTTTTGGGGCCCTCACACCAAGAAAGATATTGAGGTGCTGAAAGGCATCCAAAGAAGAGCAACAAAGCTGGTGAAGGGTCAACAGAGAACAAGTCTTAGGAGGAGTGGCTGAGGGAACTCGTGTGAGTGAGTGCATTACAGGTCGATGCACTCATTTAATGGTGTTTTATGCCTCACCTTTGACCAGGTCAAGAGAGTAACTTGGCCTCTGTGCCAATTTTACAACAGCTATGTTTGAAGGCAATCAACAGGGGAATATGATGCAACAGGTTTCCTGGTAGTAGCACAAATACTTGAACTGACATTCACCAATTTATTTTACATATGTCATAAATTAGTTTGATAAAGTTCATAGTTGCCTTCTATATTAGATAGCTGGAACTCTTTTGTCTGTGAGTATTACGAATAGCAGCAGACTCAGTGACAACTGACAGCTCTGCCTTTGAATCCCAGAACCTCTTGGAGAAAATGATTCACCTTCTCTTGAACTTGTGTCTGCCTTGGTGTAGTAGACAGGTCTTCATAACGAATATTTTTGTATAATTTGTACCTTTATTCTTTATTTGTAATACATAGCACGTATATCAGACACAATATTCTGCATACTGTTAATATATTTAAATATATATTGTATTATGTTAACATGCAGCTATAAATATATGTATTAATATATATACAAGTGTAGTTCTTCTAACATTTTGGAGTTGATATGTCTGACCATAAAATACATTATAAAAAGATACCTTTTTAATAATAAAACAAAATCCAGATGTGTCCGTTTTTCAGAGCTACAGTGGCTTCTTTAATCAGTTTACAAGAGTCTATACTAAGCAGTAGTTACTATGGAAACCTGAAAAGATTAGAACTTAAATAAACATGTTGCTTAATAGTATGATGCTTTGATTAATATTCAAAGTGACAAACCTTGTGTCTAATGATCAAGAGAACCATTCAAATTATGGAAAAAGTAATTAGAAGAAAAATAATCTTCTCTTCACCTGTCTCACTAGCCCCCCCAAAAAGCCAAACCAAATAAGAAGGACTAAAGGAATCAATGAAAAGCAGAGTCTTATAGGGAGGAATAATATTTCGCTCTCAGTAAAGAAGAGCAAATTGCTAACAATATCCCATAGGGTATTTGGATGTTTGGTATTTCTCCTGTGAGAAAGGAAATGTTCAGCATACAAAATGTGAACAGAGCTCTTGGAAAAAAGTTTCAATGACAGCATGATATGAAGAGAGAAAGACTCTTATGTGTCTATATGTTCACTAGCAGAGATACTAAAATAGCTTGTCTTTTAGTGCCAGATGTTCACTAATGGCACTTGACTCTATGGCTCAATTTCAGTTGACATTGAGTGTACAGCTGCTTGATTTTTTTCCATGATTATCTAAGGTTGAGGTTTAAAGGGCACTATCTGTCTGAAACACCATCCAAATAGAAAGAAATAGTGATGACGGGTTGTAGTGAATGCACAAGGTAATTTGAAGTGACACAGAGACTTGACTGAAGGAGCAGAATGATATTGTTATCTACATGTGTCATCTAGGACTCTTTTAAGCCTTTCATTACTTTGTGTGCCTGAACAGCTGTGTTGCAATATGTCAAAAAGTGTACTTTTAAAACAAAAATTAAGCAACCTGTTATTTTATTCCTTCGTCTAGTAAGATTCTGGAGTTTTGATCTTCTTAAAAATTTTAATTTTCTACTGTTCTTGCTTCTTTCAAAATAAATAAATTAATATTGCCCACTTTCTCCTATGTAGGACAAACTCTTTTTGAACAGAAAAAAAAAAAAAAAAAAGAAAGAAACTAATTCTTCTGCCTCTAAAGGAAAATGTTGGGGATTCTGCTTTCCTAAGCCACAAATGTCAGAAATCCCCTAGGAAAATTTGAGAGGATTATCTAGCATGTCTAAGAAGTTTCCAAAGCCACATGAGTGTGATAATAATTTTATAAAGAGATTTAACCCTTAGGATCCCAAGTACAAGGTGCTGTTTCAGAATTGTTCAGTTCATAACTCAGTTGATACAGATCTTCAGCATCATTTGTCACTCAAATTCTTTTTTCTGTTGACACTCTTGCAGCTATTCAAATAAGATATCCTTTTTTTGCCTTGGACTAATGCATTTCTGCCTGGAGCATTGTTTTAATTATTTAGAGTCATTCCTTTATTCTGATCCTTCACCAGAAATTATCTTTCTGTTTTTCTTCTCTATTTTATTATGCCAAATCATTCCAGCTGTGAATGCAAATAGTTTCCCTAAGCTAAAAAGAAAACACGTTCAGATAAGCAAACAAGAAAGGAAATTTTAATTGCCTATGATTTTGATGTTAGCTCATCATTTCATTGCAAATAACCCTGGAAAGTTGCAACTGGTTTTGTGGATAACAGAATAAGGAATGTTACAAAGAGGAATCCGACCTACTGATCTTAAAGTACCATTTCAAATCTACAAAGGTGACTCCTTAAACACTGTCTTGTTTGGCAGGTGAATGATATAATTCAGGAAAATTTCACCTACTAATTAAACTAAAATAATTTTTCAAAACAAAGGGGAAGAAATCTTGAGAAGAAATATATAGGTATAGCATAGCAAAAAAAAAAAAACCTACACCATCCCACACATTCTAAATACAGCTGGAAAGTAAATATACAAAAGTTTTAAGGAATAATACACAGTAAAAAAGCTAGAGTTCAGCTGAGAATTGTTGTCTAAGATAGTTTTATTTTTCGTACTTTTAAAATTATCAGTGGAAATCTCATATAATAAACATTCAGGAGTATCCATTCATACAGAAATATTCTAGCTATATTATTCTGAAGGCAGAATGTGCAATCTTTTGCTGGAAATTATCACAAATCCCAGTCCAAGAACACAGGGGTTGTACAGAAAGCCAGGCACCTCTTGGAAAAGGTCTATGTCTGTGGTATAAGCTTACAGATGAAATAACATAACTGCAGGTCTCCAAGAGTGATCTTTTATTTGGCCCGTTGAACTTGTCATGTCATTACGGATAAGAAATAATTTCTTACCAAAAAAAGGGTTATGCTGTTCAGTGTGTGAATGAGCAAATCTACTCATCTGTATTTATAGACAATATCTGGAAAATAAATATTAGCTGTTTTGTTATACCAAATAAATTATCTAACACTACATTGTACATGCAACATTCAAAATGTTGTCACTTAGAGTAGCTTGTACTCAGTGAGATACCATAGTCAATTTTAAGTTACAGGTGTGAAATTTCAAATTTCCATCTTCACACATTTGCCAAGAATTAAAGTTTTATACATCTTGTAAGACAAATGGAAAAGTTTATATTGGTAATAAATACATTTCAAAGAATATTATATATGAAGTATTTCATAAAACATATTATCAAACTGTCTTCTTGAGAATAAACAATAGTAATATTTTGATACTGAGAATTTGTATTCATGTTCATGATGCAACCAATTTGTGCAGTGCTTATCCAGTTGGCTTTAACATTTAATTTTTATTGAAAATTAGATAGCTTTATACTTACCAATTAAGCTTTTTAAAATAAAAATTCAAAAGTAAAACTGCTGCAGGTAAGGCATATTTAAGCATTCTGTCTGTATGCAGATGCTTCAGTCATACCAGAGTGGATGACCCTGGAGGATTTTTATAATCCTTCATTTTTCTGAAAAACAATGTGAATTGTAATGTAACGTGGAAGAGAGACAAAGCACTAAGTAGCTCACAAATATAGGTCTTCACTCCCTTAGAAGGTATCATCTACAGCTATGTACCTCTATGCAATAAGAGTATCTAAATCACATACTTTGAGTCTATTAAATTACTTGAAAGAGGAAAAGTTAGTGAGAATAAAACATGAGTTGTGCTGTGGGAAAATCCAGAAGGGTTGACTCGCTATTTCCTCTCTCCTCTACAGCGCACATGAAAATTGAAGTGCTTATGTACAATACAGTGAGAAGTAAGCCATTGAAATGATCATTCTCCAAGATTTCTTTAGGAATAACAAAGGTAAAAATATAGAAAAATGCTATAGACAATCAATCACGCTAAGTTCTAGTATTTTTATGACTGTACTGACAGGATTCACAGCTCTGAAGCCTCCAAAGTAAAGAACCATGCTGTTTCCTTGATGAACTCAGCTGTATTCTTGCAAAGGCAGTAGATTAGAACCTCTCACCTGAAAGTGAGAGAGATGTACCCTGACACTCAGTTGCTTAAATATAAGCATTTTTTACCCATTTGTGTTATGTCACCGTCTCCTTAGTTACTTCTCTGGACAGGTATGTATCTCATAAAGCCTGTGACATGCCTGACAGATGTATGTGAATAGGTCAGATAGCCTAGACCATCTCCAAGATAGACATCTACTTGAGGCACCTGAAATCCCATGCATAGAGTTTCCTGCCCTCTCCATGGAAATTAAAGCCAGAATCTCTCAACTCCAGTAACATGCCCTTGAAATCAATTTAGAATTTTCTCAAACAGCAAGAGCAGAGATCCTTCCACAGGGAAAAATGAGACAGAATGGAGAATGACCACAGCAGAGGAAGGTCAGTGACTGCCAGCAGGACCTGGAACCAGGATTTGTTGGTAACAGTATAGCAAGCTCCAGCAGCAGTCCAGTGACCATCAGAAAGGGCAAGATAGCGAGTCAGATCCGTTTCTGTGCAGTAAGTCCAGACAGGAACAGCATGATGTAGGACCAGACAGACACATGCACACACAGAGATCCCCATACAGCACAGCTCTGGCAGGAATCAAAGCCACAGGCTGAGCTGAAATGAGGCTCCAGAGACCCTGGGCCAGGGGTGGGAAGAGGCCCCAGTGGAGATTGGTAAGGGACATTACAGTTTATTGATGCTCTCAGTGGGCACTAGTCGTGGTCCCCTGTGTACATGGGCACAGATAGACTCTCCATTATCCTTGCTTTAGCTGTACCCACATGCACAAATAAATCAGGTTTGGTTACACGACCAGTGGAGGCATGGCTCTGGAATTTTAAGATATTCAGTGGAGAAAAAAAAAATTCAATTCTGCTTCTAGAATAGTTCAAGAAGAGAAGAAACATTCATGTAAAAATGACATGAATTGTTTTAGAACAGACAGAAACTTTTCCAAGCCAAGCAATTCTTGTTTCACTGCAAGATGATTAGATCTGGTTCTAATGCACACAGTTGAAAAGAGCACTTTACTTTCCATCTATTTAAGAAGAATGATAAAGATGCAGCAACTAACTATGAAGAGTTTTGTATGTTTCACATGTGAATAGTAAAGTACTCTCAACTTTATTTGTCAAGTATTATTATTTAGAAGATAGGAATGCAGCAATGCATAAAGGTTATGACCAACTTTTCAAACTCAATATATTGTTATCCACTTGGGCCACTGAGGGTCACTTGATAAGTCACTGACAAAACTGGGAGTGATGCCTGGGTTTCCTAAATCCCAGCCATGTCCTCCAGCCAATGGTTCACATTTCTGGTTTTTTTGGTAGTATTTAAATGATCATGTAAGCTGTAGGTTGCTACTTATGCTCATTCTTTTTTTTTTTTTTTTTTTCCCCCTCTAACACAAAGATGCATATATTTTAAAAAGTACATGGTATTTTTACATTTATATATACATTTGAATATATACATTTACAACAGGTCTTATCAGAAGAACAAGTTGAAATAAATACAGCAAGCAGTATTTGCGTACTATAGAGATGGATCTTACCTCACAATGGAAAGACAATTTCCTGAACTTAAGCAGTCTGACTAGTAGGATGACACTGAGCACAAAACATGCAGCCTTTTAGATACAGATATTGTCATAGTCACTATGAAAACTAGTAATCCAGGCAGAACTGCAAAAACAGCCGTGATGGCAAGCTAATGTAAACATTCTTTTGAATTTAACAATGAAGACAGTTATCGTGTTGAAAGCAATGTGTCAAGTGAGTGTAGATTTAGCCAACACCAGCACTTCTGTGCTAGAATACTTGGGATGAGAGCAAGATCAAATGGCAAAGAACACAGGAAGATTATATATATGGTCTTTTTTTTTTTTTTTTTCCTCTCTGTCTTGAAAAAGTAAAAGTAGTGAAGAATAAATGTGTTCAAAAATAGCTCAAAAGAAATATGGCATGAATATTTTCTTATTGAATGAGGCATGACAAGATAATGGAGCTAGAATACTGTCAAGCTCAGGATTCACTGTCAGCTAGAGCTCATTGTAACTTACAAAATTTCACTTTGCTGTGACTATAGGGAATAAGTTTGCCTGATCTAATGAGAAAACAACTTTTCAGACAGTGTGGTAAAACAAAAAAAATTTTTTTTTTTATTACTAATATATGAGAAGATAAATGAGGACTAAATAAATAGAATTTTGGGTTGTCTATTATTCATAGGGGGATAGCTTTTCAAAGGAGATTGGTATTTACTGTTTGGGGTTTTTTTGACCATTAAGTATTGGATTTGCCCATTTTGGGTTGCTTGATAATACCACTGTGAACCAGTTCACCCACGGGTAGGCAATCACATTTGAAAAGAGCACCAGCAAATTAAGACCTGACTTTCTGATGATGGTACCATAAACATGCTGCCTTGTCTGTCAGATTGCATGACTCTAAGTCCATTGCTTGCTAAGACTGTAATGGGGAATGACAGGCTTGTAAAAGTAATGTTTTATGTTTTATAGATCTGTTGTGGGAGACCAGCCTCGGCCTCTGCACCTGAGACTAGCCACTGCCTCAGGGACCAGCCTTAAAAGAACTGCCAAGAGACACCATGGTCCACGCCACTGTTTATATCTCACAACTGTAAGAACAATATGGTATTTTTATTTTCTCCTTGTGTAGCAACTGGTATCAAATACCAGTGTCACAGGTATACCAGGGCTATATTGGATGAAAGAAGGCATTTTTTTTCAGGATGGACCATAGTGGCAAGTATTCACAGATACTGTCAAACGGTGCTTAGCTGGTGTGTTAAGGTTTCTCATAATCATTGCAGTGAATAGCCAGGTATGGTATGCACCTGAAGGTTCCTGAAAAGTCTGATAACTTGTTGGAGAACTTAATCTTCCAACAATGTGTAGAGAAGGCAATAGAGGACTGGAAAGACAACACTGATGGAAACTCTGTAGGAGAAGTATCAAAGTGCAAAACAAGAATTCCAAGTAACACTGAGATGCAGGTACATGGAAGAGCCATCGTTTCTACTACAGATCTGCCATTTAGCTCAGGACTGAAAAGATCAAAATTACCTTGGAAATTACATTCAACATTAATAAGCTACCCAGCCTACGCTTTATTCCTGGAGGTGGAAGTTTATGTGGGGAAAATGTGCTTTGTTCATGAAGACTATATGTACCTTATAAAATAAAACATTCAAGGACCATTCGCTTGCCTACAGACCAGGTGTGTGGCTTGTGTGCACACAGCTCAACATCCTACTGTACAGAACAGGGTCTGTATCCCCATAGACAACTGAAGACAGTCTCTGGCACAAGCTTCCTCCTGAGCCATGCCTGGATAACGCCCAGAAAAGTTATGTGACACAATCCAAAACAGAACAGGGAATAAACTAACAATTTTACAATATAAATGGCTGTAGGTCACTGCTCAGATACTTGCCCTGATCCGCTTCATTAACTGGTGTAGCCATAGGAATGAAAACAGAATATAGTTTAGGATTGGCTTTCAATGGAGATTTGGCCTGCAAGAATCAAACACATTAGGAGATTATAGTCCATTTAAAATGGATGCAAGCTTCAAAGCTGACTCATTGAAACTGGTGAGAAAATTTTTTTGAGAGGAAGGCTGTATTGATTTCTGGTAGTTATCGAAGACAATTCAGTTTTCAGTACTCTTCAGTGCCTGTGAGCAAGTATAGTGTTGATTTATAGGGGTATGTTGCTGTCTATTCTGTGAACATAATGCACAAATCTCACGACATTCAGGCAAATACAGACTTTTCTCTCTGACCAAAGAGAACTATGGCTCATTCTGCAGTATTAAACAAGTTTCCAGTAAAATATATGGCAGAGCTCAGTAAATTGGCATGCTAGGCATTATAAATATCCTGGTCACAGGGTGAGATTTTACTTGTTTATTTTCTCTTTCATGCCCTTCATGTGACTATTAATACTCAGAAAAATGGCTCATCCAGCAGCAGACCTACTCCTGAGTTAGAACTAGACAGAGTCCACAATTACTCAGTGCAGTGCAAAACATCTGACTGTTTTGCTTCCTTTCTAAAAAGGCCTCATGTGTAGCAAACCCGGCCAATTCCATGTATTCCCAGTGGGAGCAATTAAGACATTTCATCATCAGAGTTTGACTTCTTTGGAACTAGTGGGATGATACTAAGCTCCCAAATCTTCTTGAAAGACCTTTGTGGCATACGGAACATTAATTTGTTATATTTGGCTGTTTGCTACTCGGCAGCTGCAGCTGTTTGCCGTGGTGTTCATTACTGTCAGTTCTGATTCCTCTTTTCATGTTCATTGCATTCTCTATGAGTGTCTACCAAATCTGGCCTAGCACAGTGAATATTAGTATTCTGGTGGTCTAAGCTATCCAGGTGATGAATAGTAAAATACTAATCCTGTAGAAATGACAAGCCTTTTCCAATGTGACCCTCAGGACTACAAGATTGAATGCATAGCATGATTTAAAAGAGTATACTCTTGTATACAAGTATTGTACAAATGATGAAAAGCAAGGATTATGACCATGCCTTAGGTGATGCAGTATCTTCTTTCACATAGTTACTACATATTAAATATATATCAGTAATAGATTATTTGCTGTTTCTGTCTAAAATAATACTACATAGTTATTATAGATGAAGGAAAATCTAATAGCTGCAGGTCACAAAATCTGCCTTGGTTCTTAAACACTAAAGCAGCTTTAATAACCACCATATTATAATAATACACAGGCAGGATGCAGGCTTTTTGTATGATAGTAGTGTGCTAAAGGAAAAGGATTTACAACAGTTTGTCCCTGGAGAAGTCATTATCAGGTATCAAAAAAAAAAAAATAAATCTAAACACAACGATGACAATCCCATAGCTACAGTTGCTGCTCTTTAAAACTTCTTGAAGAATGAAGTAAATGTTTAGAATGAAAGATTCTGTCCAATCCTTTTGCATGCATGAAAGGGAGGACCATCACTCGACATGTTTGTCGAATTTTTGCCTAAAGGTTTCAAAGACATATAGTGTCCATATCCAAGCACAGTTAGTGCGATGACACAGTCAGATGAGAGTCATGGAAGAAGTTGACCAGAACATTCAAAAATTGTCCAAATTATTTATATTTTGCTGATATCTTAGCTCTGCTATCCACTCCAAAACAGCTGAAAATGATGTAAATAAATGAGCTTAAACCTCTAGCTTGTCAATCATGTTCAAAACAAGTAAGACCTGTGACAGTGGCTTTGCAGCCAGTATGAGAGAAGGAAGAATGGTTTTCAAGGGCAATTGTGAGATGATGGCCTGTATATAACAGCAGTGGTTTCAAAACTTATTATTTCATTGCAAATGTGAGCAGAGCTCTTTTAAAGAATAATCCCAAATCAAGGTTAAGGAGCACTTGTTACGATGCTTAGAAAACAGAAATGTTGTGTGACATGATTAGGAAACTCTAGATATTAGCAGGTGGGAGTTGAATTGTGCCTACAGAACTTCTTATAACAGAACTTCTTCACAGAAGAAGTTATAAGAACACAGATATGACCAACACAATTCAAAACAAAAGTATGTTTTGAAAGGATCTTGCCATCACAAGTGACTAATAGTAGACACCTATTTATATTAAGTATTTCATATACTAGCAATATGCAGATTTCTCTTCTGTGAACTCATTTCGTTTTACAGTACCTCATGTGAACTTTGACCATCCACTATAGAACCAGTCAAGGAGTTCCACGGTATCTTGTTATAGTAAGGACCATTTCTCTCTGACTCTTTAAGGTCTTGATTCTTACTAGCTTTGCCTGGTGCCCCCCAGGCCTCATGAAAAAAGTGAGCCAAAGCCATCCCCTTCATGTCATCAATGATTTTATAGACTTGTGTTGTATCTATTGTGTTTTTACTAGCATATCAGAAATACATTTTCTGTCATAACTCTACCTAAAGTATCCCTTTTCCTAAACTCCAAGAAAGACCACTACCCTATGTATTCATAATCTACAGGAATAATTCCATATCTTTGATCCTCTTCATTACCTGTCCATGAACCTATTTTTGTTCTTTCCCCATTCAGCCATATGTTTTACTATTCAGTAACAGGGTCATTTGAATGAACAGACCTTATGCCTACAATCCTGGTCTCAGTGCAAGTGAAATTCTCAGTACAGTTCCTTCAGTAAAGCTTATTGCCTGAATGAAAAGAGCAGAAATAGATTTTGAAGTGTTTGAAGAAGAAAATGCATTTCTATGTAGTAAATCATAAAAACATGGAAAATTAAACTATGTTTTTTTTCTACATTAGTAACATTTGTTTGATTCTGTTGCATATATCATAAAGACATAAAAAGACTAATAAGAAATTAATTTGTCTTATCTAAACCTAAAGGAAATGTGTTTATTTCATTTATGCTTACTAGGCTAAAGCTTAGAAATTAATCACCTTGCTTTCATAGTACTAATTTTGATGCAGTGCACACTATTTGAAGATAAATGCAATTTTTATATGATATTTTAACTAGGGATACTTGCTTTTTAAGGATAACCCTTTCCTTCTCCCTCCCTCCTCGTAAGGAACATCTCATATTTCATTTGTGTGTAACACATGTAAAGGCAAGATTGAAAATGGATAGCATGCACACAAAGGGTTTTTTATAGGGGATAAAATCTTGCTGCAGACATCTAACCTTTGGCCCTTCTGACAGTTTTCTCAAAAGAAAACTTCATATTTCCCCATTCCACACCAAACCCAAGAGTATGGTCCACTTCATCAGTCTGTTTAACTATGGGACAAATAATTTCACCAACATGGAAAAGATGGTGTAGAGGTACAAATGGGTACTGAGGGTTCCCAGAATGAGAGGAAATGAAGACAATATAAGCCAGCTTTCTAGATGAGAGAAATATTCATTTCAACTGCTAAAAGCATTTATACTCATTATGTCCCTTCCCCATCTTTGAATATAAAGGCATACTGGAGTATGTTGATGTTATGAAATCTGAAAATATGTTTTACAGCAGTTCAGTATTATTTCTGAATATCAAATGATGATTTTTTTTTTATATATTTATTTGAGAATATCAAATATGAAATGGTGGCAATAGCTTCAAAGACTGAATATTCTTTTTTTAAGACCTTCACAGTAGACTAAAAATGTTTTGTTTGGTTTCCTTTATTTGTTTTCTTCTATTTTGTGATATAGAATTAAAAGTTGGATGAAGAAGAGAAGATTTTTATATGTACTTAGTTTTATAAGATAAGTTCCCTGAAGGGTATATTGCAACAACAACTGTTGACCAAATTTTCTGATAATAATATTTACGTCTTCTCTTCAATGTATCCTAAGAAAGCAGAGGAAATGAAAGGGAATTTTATTCAGTATTATGCCTCATGTTTTAAAAAAACCCTGATATCTTGTTTTTATTTCAGTAAATAAAAAATATAATAGTGTAATTCAGCCACTCTGGAAAACAAAACAAAACAAAACAAAACACAAAAGCAAACAAACAAACAAAAAAACCCAAACAAACAAAGGAACAAAAACCACAACAAAACAAAACAAAAAGTTCTACATACTCTAGCATTAAGAATTAGAAAAGAAATAACTTAATTATTAAGTACTAAGTCAAGTCTTGAAACCTGATAAAAAGATGGATAAGGATGTGTCTGTGTAAGGAATGATGTGAACTGGGAGATGTGTTCACATTACTAGTCTTCTGTGAGGAAAAGGTCTTCCTTGAGAACCTCATTCTTGATAACAGTGTCATTTATTACCTACTATTAAGGACCAGTTTAAAATTAATCTGAAATCCCACAAATTTATTAAAAATTAGTTCTATTGAAATGCATTAAGACTGATAATAAATAGGGTTTAAACCAATTTATTCATGTATATAACTGAACGGAAATTTAACAGCATCAGAAATGCATCTAAGAAATATAGTACATGACACAAAGGGGAAAGATGTCTTCTTAAAATGCATTTATATTATCACATTTTCTCTATTTTACCGATTTTATGTTAGGTAAACTTGCCCTTAGATGTAAGAAATCAAAGCAATGGATGAATATAGTAAAATATAGTAAAAACTTGTAAAATCAGTGATAAAAACAGTGTTATGGACTCAAAGAATTGACTGAAAAATGAACTAAGGTACATTGTCTATAAGTACTCCTCAAACCTGTGATTCTTGGAGTGAAGAGGAGTGTGGTCATTACAGAAGCTGTCCATCGGTACAGTACTACCTCTAGTGTAATGTGTTTGTGGAAGCCAGAAAACTGACAGAAATGTGAGAATATGCTAACTTCTTGTTTTGGTTTGAGCCCACCCACCTGGCAATAAAACACCATGTAGCCACTCGCTCAATCTTCCCCTCCTTTAGTGGGATGAGGAAGAGAAAATACAACAAAAGGCTTGAGAGTTGACCAAAGACAAAGAGGGTTCACTCACCAGTTATGGTCACAGGTAAAAGACAGACTCACCTTGGGGAACAAAATCAATTTAATTGTAACAACAAACTCACAACCAATTCAGTAGTTGAATCATAGTAAGACAGTGAGAAATCTTAAAAACACCTTCCCCCTACTCCTCCCCTGTTCCTGGGCTCAGATCTGCTATCTCCTCTCCACCAGTGGCACAGTGGGGCAGGGAATGGGAGTTCAGTAAGTCCCAGTTCATTCCATGGTGTTTTTTGGCACTCCTACCTCCTCAGGGGGAATACTCCTCACAGTCCTCCCCTGTGGCAATGTGGAGTCCCTCCTATAGGAGAGTCCTTCACGAACCTCTCCTACCAGCTTGGGTCCCTTCTATGGGCTGTAATCCTCCAGATGACACACTGCTCCAGCATGAGTCATGGCTCCCTCTGAGACCAGTCCACTGCTCCAGTGTGGGGTCCTCCATAGACTGCAGACAGGATTCTTCTCCACTGTTGATATCTAAGGTCTGCAAGGGCTCAGCCTGTCACCTCACAGGGACAAAAGGGAGTGATTGATCTGGCATGCTTCCCCAGCTCCTTCTTCACTGGCTTCGGTGCCTGCCTGGTTGTCCCTCTCCTGTCGCACTCCTTTCCCAAACAAAAGTACTCACAAAACCAAAGAACACACCTACCAAGTTTTCCCCTCTTAAATATGTTATCACAGGGGCCCTGACTGGCTTGATCTTGGCCAGATACGGGCCTGACTTGGAGCTTGGGGAGCTTCTTGAATCTTCTTACATAAGCTGTGGCAGTAGCTTCCTTCCCACTACCAACAGCCTGACAGTCACAAACCCAATGCACTTTGAAAATGCTAAATATAACAAGGTTTGGGTTCTGTTTTGCTTTCCTTCAGTCTTTGAGAAAAAGGATGAGGGAAAAACTTGGTCCTGATACTAGAAGCTACTTGGCGTAAGTTAATGAACTGTGGGTGGTGTTGATACAAAAACTTTAGCATAATTCCCATGATATTATAATATTTTACTGTGATATCTGTGGAAAATTTACTGAAGTATGATTCCTCAGGCTATTTGCTAGGATTGTTTCCAGTGACTAACAAAATGCAAGGTTAAACTGCAGTAACAATAACCACTACAATGAGATCATAAGTAGTGATATAGAACTAATATACATGTAAATGTGTATTTCACATATTCTCTAAGAAAAAGCTAGTGTTTATTTCATTAGTTCTCCAGTCTTTGCTGGAGGTGGCTGCAGCACTGTTGCTAGATTATATCTCCATTTCTATTTACTAGACCTGTGACTATATGGTAATAGTTTCAGGTTAACCAGTTAGAGATGAACCTACTGGAGTTGCAAATGTTAAAGTCTCCTTCAGCCTACAGTCATCTAGGGAAATAACTCATGCCAAGCATTCTGAATTTAATGCTGTGCTACTGTTAAACTACTTCTGTTATTCATGCCAGAGAGATCAGAGGCACTCTACTAACTTGAAAGAAGAGGAAAAAGCAAACAGTGAAATTTCAAGTCTTCATCAGCAAGAAAAAAGAATAAAAAAAGACTTCTTACAGAATGATAGAATTGCTCAGATTGGAAGGGACCACTGGAGAGATCTAGTCAAATCATCTTATGCAAACACGGTCACACAAAGCAGAGTGGCCAGGACTGTGTCCAGTCGGGTTCTAAAAAAAATATTTCTTTTTTTTTTGTGTGTGTGTTCAGATGGAAATTCATGTGTTTTAACTTGTATCCATTGCATCTTGTCCCATCAGTGGTCACTACTGGATCACTTTTACTCATTCCCTACCATCACATATTTATGTATATGGATAAGATCCCCCTGAGCCTCCTTTTCTCTAGGATAAACAGTCTCAGAGTTCCCAGCTTCTCCTTGTACCACCAATGCTCTAGGCTCTTAGTTATCCTTGTGGACCTTTGCTGGATTTGTTTCAGCATGTCTACGCTTTTCTTACACTTTTCTTCTCCACTTATATCATAATTTTTTATTTGTTAAGAGGGGAAAAAATGTAAAATAAGCTGTAAAAAATGCATAAAGCAGGAATCAAAAAAGGTTTTAAGTTTCTGATAATTTCCAGATGAAAAGTACTTTTTAATCTTCTTTTTCAGGTACCTAGGGATACATTTTTATTTCAGGCAAAGGAGTTCTAGACGTAGATAACTTCTTTGCCAATGACAAATATTCTGGGCACATTTGCTATTTGAAGCACAGAAGTGATGAAAAAGTGATCAAAATAGATTCAGACTGTATAACTTTAAAAAAGTTATTGTGTCATTACTATGCAAATCCTTGCAATTTTTGTCACTTAATTGAATCACTCAGCCAATTAGACTGGGAAGAAACATATCAGTATAGAGAAATATCTACACAGTGATATTGTAAAAAGCAGTAATACATCAGAGAGGCTAACATGCTTGGGAAAGTCAGTGAAGCCAATAACCTGTATCCAAATAGTAACAGAAAGAGCAATATAGATCATCTTCAGAACATTTAAAAATAATAATTAGTGTGACATCTGCACAGTTAGTAATTAGGTAGTGTGATAAAGCCTTCTCTTTTGCGTTGTTTTCCTGCATTCTTTTTTTTTGTCCCCCTTCAAAATGGAAAGATTGTCTGAATAGCAAATGGTAGTTTAAATATTCATTTCCCCTAACAGATAACTTAAATTCTTGTGCATTTCTAAGTTGACATAGGCAAATTCTTTCATCCACAGTGAATTATTTGAAGAGTTCTAGCTAAACATGAATAATATTCAAAGCATTTCTATATAAAATAAATTTATATATATATAATCTCCACTAACGTTTAAGAAGGCTGAGCCTTTATGCTTTCTACAGAAAGGGTGGATATTCTTGAAACTATTACATTTTTTTACACAAGTTAAAGAAATCAAATTTAATAAAAGCAATTTCTAAAATCTATTTCCAAGCTCTGATGCTTTTGGCAATCCAAAATTGAGATTCTTTGGTTTACATTGCTGAAGTTACAAAATAGAAATTGCAGATATGTTACAGAATATAACTGATCACTCATATTTGTGAACGTCCTCTGTGTCTGATCCTGCTGATGCAAATGTTGCTAATTACATGAATACAGACACCATGCAGATAAGAATTTATAGAAATAGGTACATACAGTATAGTATTAAAGTCCTCAGTGATTATCTGTGTTTAGACAAAATTAGTCTGAAAAAATTGAATCATTTGAAAGAAATATATATTCTGAATTTAATCTTCCCATTTATGTTTAATCATATGAACTCCTTGAGAATGTATATAACAAAATATCCCTATATTTGTTTTCTTTAGGTTCTCAGGCTGGTACTGTCCAGCTCCATCTTACAGGTAACCAGGCCCTTTTATACCCTATTCTGTGTGCTCTCCTCTGTTCCTTGCTCTGCACATTGGCTGTCTCTTGGCAAGAGTGCCACTGACCCCATTTCCAAAATCTTGCCCCATCAGATTTGCATCCCTACCAATTGCAGTGTTTGGCTTTGCCTACAGTTTCTTGATCGCTTATCAATTACTATGGCTGACCAGATTTGTTTCTTGTCTTTGTTTCTCCTATGTTTATCTTCTAGGTTTGCAACTTTATGCATATTTAGTTTATGACTTCCACCTTTTTCTCAGTATCCCACTTGACAGGGTTCTTCCTCAGGCAGTCTTAATGAAATAAATACTCTCATATTCTGCATACATTTATTGGTTCATGTGAGTGACCAGATTTTGTTCTTACTACTGCCTCCCTTACTTGTCTATCAAGTTTGCATTTCTATAAGGTCCCACCTTAAATACTGTGTTCAGTTTTCGGACCCTTGCTACAACAAGGACATTGGGGTGCTGGAGCCCATCCAAAGAAGAGCAACAAAGCTGGTGAAGTGTCGAGAAGACAAGTCTTATGAGGAGGTTCTGAGGGAACTGGGGTTGTTTAGCCTTGAGAAAAAGAGGCTCAGAAAGAAAAGAGAGCTCTTGCTCTCTAAAAATACTTGGAAGGAGGTTTTAGTGAGGTGGGTGTCGGTCTCTTCTCCGAAATAACAAGTGATAGGACAAGAGTAAATGGCCTCAGGTTGTGCCAAGGGACGTTTAGGTTGGATATTAGGGAAAATGTATTCACAGAAAGAGTTATCAAGCACTGGAAGAGGCTGCCCAGAGAAGTGGTGGAGTCACCACCCTGGAGGTATTTAAAAGGCATGTAGATGTGGCATGTAGGGACATGGTTTATTGGTGGACTTGGTAGTATTGGGTTAACAGTTGGACTTGATCTTAAAGGTTTTATCCAACTTAAACGATTTAATGATTCAACAATTCTGTGATTCAACAATTCTATAATTCTTTGATTCTGTGTTCTTGTTTATGTCTTTCCCCTTTATTATCCTCTTTTGCATTGAAAGCCTCATTGACTAGATACCTTTAACGGAGACACTACACTCCTCCTTCCACATAACCTTACAGTAATATTACGATCAGTTAAAAATTTTAATTCCAATCTCTTGCGTGATGTCATGCGATAAAATTAAGAGAAATGAAACAGCTTACTAGTGTATTAATTGATGTGGGGAAACAAACTGTATAACTCTTAGAGAGCTCTAAAGCAGATATGTTTATTATGGGTTATGGCACCGGCTACAAGGGGGATCGCTCCTCCAAACTTGCACCCGGCACCATGTTTCCACGTCGTACTACACAGTGATAAAATTTGAAAAACATTGTAATTCACAGCATACCCATTGCTTCAAATTTTATATGGCTTCATATTTTTATATGATTAGACGAAATAGAGCCTGGAGTTTTGAAAGCCACTTATTAAGGAACACTTTTTGCAGAATCTGGTGCTCCATGGGAAGAAGGAATCAGATTTTGATAAGATTTTATAGTACATAGCTTAGATAGAATTATGGTTTACTTGGGGTTACATATCATTCAGCACTAATAGAAAAATTGACAGAAGCAGTTAGAAATGTCACCTGCAAAAATGTGACCATACACATTAAATAACCGTATTTGAACTATGTTGTTATGAGGAGCTGTTAACTATATGCCTTCCCATATACATTTTCCCCAGCAAGAAGGGAATCTCTTAATGCCTCTCACTTTACCACAGAAGGAATGGGTCAGCTCCTGAAATATATATTGTCTAGAGGAAAGTGATGTACAGGGAAATCTGCAGGTGTAGAGCATAGTAATCCGTAGATTTTTATGTCTGGAAAATTTAATGATACAGCTAAATAATAATACCTGTTGTAGAAAGATGAGTATACAGGACTTCATAGAGATTTGCTTAATAACATTTTAAGGAAAATTTAAAGTCTAGGAAACATTTTTTTTTCCCCTGTTAACATTGCCATGCTTGTCTTTATATGTTTAATCCTTCCTTTGTTTAAAAAATAATACTTTATGTTTATCATATACTGAAGACTGATTAAAGCTGTTCATGATAAAAAAGAGGCAGAGCCAATGACCTGTAATACATTTCAATTCCCTCAGCTGTAATTCATCAGTTCCTATTAGCAGTATCTGGATGTCTTCTGCATGAGTATGTGGATACATCTAATTACAGGTTTTGACAGTGAAGAAATATTTTCAAAGGCAATATACAAAATGCCAGCCAAAGACCCTGGAATACTAACTGAATACCTTTTTTTGTTTTTCAGGAACTTCTGTGCTAGCTCATATTGGGCTAGCAGATTATCATTTCGCTAAAATCTCTAGTGAATTTAACCCTTAAAACTTTTTTTTTGAGCTAGTTCACATTTTGAGGATACTTTCTAGATACAGTAAAGTGTCTTAAAAGAAGGAACTAAAGTGAAAACTCAGTAGTCCACACATGTTTTGTAAGGGAAAAATGTTGCAGGAAAATCATATTGATGTTAAAATGAGAAAACTCTGTGTGAGAAAAACAAAGCAAAGCAAACAAAAGAAAAAAATAAATACAAGGAAACCCACAAATAATGTTCCATTATTAAAATGGGTATTTTGTTTAAGAGAAATTTGTTTCTGTGAAGCCGAAATTTGTTTCAAAATCAGCAGACAACTTACTTGATATGAACCTTCTTAAAACTAGCAAAGATCTAAAGGAGCTAAGAATTTCAGAGAAGCTGATCTCATTGTTTATTCTCTTACTAATGCTGAATCATGATTTCAGATTAATATATTAGGGCAAAGGTCACTAATATATATGGAGAGCTTTCTGGAGAGCTGACTTTATCACATTAATGAGTCACATTTATCATTGTCTTACAGTTATCAATTCTATGAAAATACATTATTTAAATCATGAAAATCTCAATGAGACCAGAAGCTTCACTGGAACTCATAAATGCAATATGGACATCAGTGTCTTTGCTTCTAAAGATACACTCTGTGTTTTTCTTCAATTTGATGCTATGCTTTAAGTTTTCATTTGATATTTTTGTGAATTTTTAGGTTTCCTAGTCTGGGCACTCTACTGTGTTCCAAAATTTCCAGCTCTCCTAGAGTAGGATAGCATAATGAAGCATGTTATGTCATGTTTTGTTAGATAGTTTCTAGTCTAAAGAAACTTTGGTTTAAGTGGTTTCTTTTTAGTGCAGTAAGAGGTGCCTTTTGTGTTAATTTTCTTTTGATTGGTTAAAACAATTATTAACTTACCTTCCCATTTTCTTCATTCAGTTTATCACCACCACTGTCTATGTAACTGTCCATCCTTTAAACTCAGCCTGTGAAGACAACTACTTAAAGAAAAGGCAGCAAAGGTGGAATTTCATAAATGGTATTTTTAGATACGTGTGGATGTTGCAGAACACCAAAAAGTATTTAGCTACATGCTTGGATTTCACTATTTTGTTATCAGGAAAATGAAACCATGAAAAAATATATACACATGAGGTGAGATTTAGTTTGTCCAGCTTAGGTATCTTAAAGTCATATGGAGTCTAGATTCTTTATAGCAGCAACAACTAAAATAAAAACCTGTAAAGGATGATTCTTCTCATCCTAAAATGACATGTAGAAGGAGAAGGTAAGTAAACTGCATCATCAAAAATGAAATATCTGGTATTAGTTGTGGGTTTCATGTGCAATGCAAGTTGCATGAGGCAACATAGGTGGAAGCAAGACTATGTTGGCTCTAGGTTCATTCTTCATCTGCCTCTGGCTGTGTCTTGCCATTGTCTCACTTGTAGTGGCACTAACAGTCACATTGTTTTTTACTGAGTCAGAACAGTTTGTTAATCTTCCTGAAAATGAAATCCTCAGGAATAATTTTCTTTACCTAAGTCAGTGGGCTTGTGCTGCACAGATCCTTGCGCTGAGCTTGAGGAGGGCAGGATCACTTCTTGAAACAAGATCTTTGCATACTGTGGGCAAGTACCCAAAAACAGCAGCAGTACCCAAACCCCAGTTTTGAAACATCCATTTCACAGCATTCTTCATACACTGTAGTGCTTGCAGAAAAGATGGACCTGTGGATGGAGGCCAGAAAAAGATGGAAATGAGGTGCCAGTGCATGTGAGAAGCTGGTATCCAAGGCCTGATATAGATTATATAATTACAGTGGTGTATGTTGAGGCAACAAAATGAACTCTACCCTAAATGTCTTGCTTGGTCTTGATAATGTGTAATAAGAACTAAAAGGTATTACTGCTCAAAATGAAATGTCAAGAGTTGATCAGAATGTGAAAAAAGATGACAACTCAATTACCCAGTTAAAGCAATTAACCACTAGTATTGAATGTACAGGTTAGCACAGACAAATTTTCACTGTTTTTGCTTTGACAGATGAGTTCTACAGATGATATTCTTCTTAGTCTTGCACAGAAACCCATGTTTGCCACAAAAAATAAGTATGTACAATAATCAACATTAAATTTTATTTTATATTATAAACCCAGAATAAACTATGCAACCAGAAATGCATATTTTAATTTGTAATATTTAGCCCACACTTTGAAAACATTAAGGTAAAAATTCTTATTAGTAGCTACTATTAATAATGTATTCTTTGAAAACAAGCAATAATTGGCTTATTTTTATACATTTGGGACAATAAACCACTGAAAACTTATAAAATCAATCAATTTTATAAAATGTGTTTTGTAATGCATATTGAGAGGCAGGAGTAGTGTTGAGAGATTGACAACACACTTCACCTTATACAGGGAGAAGTAATCACCCCTTGTCAATTAGATACTAAATCACTGAGCTACAAGCAGCTGGTGATGCATAACCATCATTATCATTTCAGACTGCTGTACCATTTCTCCTAGTTTTATTTAGCAGTTTTAAAGGCAGGATAAGATATTTTTATGGCAGGAAATTCAGTGAACATGTGGAAATAATAATTAAAAAAAAAAAAAAATGAAGAAAAGGGTACTATAATTTTAAACGGGGATGATGGTTCTGCACCACCAGCTGTTTATAGTTCAGGAATGGAAAATCTAATTGACAAGGAATAATTACTGCCTCTTTAAACAGGGTGAAGAGTGCTTTTGCAGTGATAAGGTTGGAGAATGGCCACATATAGGAAGGACTCAAATATTGACAGAAATAATTCCGTCTTTTCCTTCTGTTTAACAGCTTTAACATTTGAAGCTAAATTCTGTTCTGGATTGTCTCTGTGTATCTCCCCTGATGTCAGGGGGTTTGCCTTTGTGTAATGCAACTTGGAAAAGAGAACTGACTTTTCATGCATACTTGTAGGAGAATACTGCACTTGTGATGTATTTGCATGGTAGTCTAACATCCCAATCAAATACAGACCTTATTTGCAACTATGTTCAAACCAGAGAAATTCTGCATAAGTCAATGCAAAGACAGAATTATCTATGACATTATGTGACAAGCTCTTTTCTGTTTTTCTAACTGAAGTTTCTGGTTGATACTTGACAACAAATCTCTCAAGAAAGTCAGGCTTCCATGAAAAGAAAGTACTACTGACAGTACAATTTGAAGAATCATTGACTAGGTCCTAGGAGCATTTGAATATTTGGCCAGATGTGTAATTTGGAAATGATATGAAAACTGGTGAAAAAATACCTGTGACAGTAAGGAAAAATACCATGAAAGTGATTTGGGATACTTGTAGAAAAATAACATATTTCATGGAGGCCACTACCCTTTTGCACTCCTGCAAAAGCTATGTAAAAGTATTTCATACTGTCCTGGTATCTATCTGCCTTGCCTTTGAAAAATTTTACTGTGAGAAAAGTATAAAACTATTCCATTCCTATAAGCTTCATAGTGATGCAGTTGTGTGAAGGGAAAGGATAAGTGTTGGTAAGGGATAATTTTGGTGAGGAATAAATTTAGTAAGAGACAAATGCCCTTGATTTATAGCCTGTCCTGAGGTATTACAGGGGCTAGGGGTGGCTGAACTTATCTCTTAATAGGTGCACCAATTATAGCTGTGACTATAGGTCCAACACCAGATGCACGAACAGCCTGTTGCGGTAGGTCTGGCTGCATTCAGAAGCAGCAGCTGGATGCATGAATAGGATAGCTAATTTACACACAACATACAGATTCTTTAAGATTGCTGGTGATAAATGAACTAAGCTGCAGACCAGCTATATAGCTCTAAAATGCAATTGCAATTACAATTACAATAATAATCTCCCATGAAAAAAACATACTCGCCATAGCCGAGGCCACAAATCTTACCCAAAGGCATCCCTGCTGGGGAGGGGCAAAGAGAGCAAAACCCATCGGTCTGTCCCTACAACTTGATGCAGAATTCTAATCCCACAAATTTGGTCTGAAAAGGGATATTTATACATTTGTTCGTTACTGTCGTGCAAAGTGTGGGGATGGTACTGTCAGAAAACTGTTCCATGTGATTACCACAAAACTTTCTTATCGGCATCTGCAGGGAGTAGAGAACCGTCACAAGATAAGTGGGAGAATGGGATAAGCAGCCTTCACTGCATTCCACATTCCAACCATAGTGATTCTATGATTCTATTCCTTATCACTGTTTTGAGGACACAGACCACCAGATCTTCACCCAGC